>NC_064618.1:147003297-147308713 GCF_023898315.1 Schistocerca nitens
GAGCTGTTTGTCTAACGGGAGAGTAACGGTGCGGAGAAGAGTTTTGAAGTTCGGGAGAGAAATATAACCGTTTCAGTTAAATATGGAGGAGATTCTTATCTGGGGCTACACGAGTGCGATTGGTGTGGAGCATTTTTGTTTTATCGGTGGAATTGTGGACCACATGGTTTACATAAAGAGCCTAAAAACACATATATCCAGAAGTGTGAATAATATGGGCCTTTCTGGAGATTAGATTTTCGCACATCATAATGATCCAAAACATACAGCTCTAGATGCGAGACTGTTGACACTTCCCGCTTGATGCCGAGACCACCGCAATCCTCTGACATTAATCCCATTCAGAATTTGTGAAACATTCTCGAAAAAAATATAAGGAATCATATGTCCAATAGAAATGATCTAAAGAACGTTCTCGTAAAGGAATGGTGTAAAGTTACGGTGCAGACAACAGTATCTCCGGAGAAATCCATGCTAAGGAGAATGAAACAGATTATGAAGAGGAAAGGAGGGGCTACTAAGTACAAACCGTAACATTCGATGATCAGGGTGACATTTGCAGTGTTGCCGACGAATATTTATTTTGCATTCTATCCTTAGTTTTCAATGTTTAACTACGTTTATGTAAACAGGTATGTGTTTCTTTACCGTATCCTGCTTTTCAGTGATCAATAAACCAGTCTATGTCGTGCTGTACTTCACTCTGACAATTTTCCAACCTCTATACACCGTGAGACATATACAGAATCATGTTGTAGGCCAGGGCCGGCCACGGCGTGCCAAATTTCGTGCGTGCCGTGTGTGCGGACCGCAGGCTGTATCGGCTTCGCTCGGTGCTTCTCGGAAGCATTCGGAACAGCATGATATTTCATTGAGCAATGCGGTGTGGCATTTTTCAGTCGGCACAACACTCTCCAGTTCGGCAGAATCGTAGTGTCAACGCTGTGTACCCTTCCCTATTTGTTCGTGCTATGGAGTGGCTGTTTGTACAGAAAGTGTCAATCTAATAATCTATTGCCACAAGCTTTTAAAAATGAATGGGTATGACAGAAGAGAGGGGTGAGAATTTTCAGTAAATATTATCTAGGCATATACGCGACGCCGCCCGTAGTGACCGAGCGGTTCTAGGCGCTACAGTCTGGAACCGCGTGACCGCTACGGTCACAGGTTCGAATCCTGCCTCGGGCATGGCTGTGTGTGATGTCCTTAGGTTAGTTAGGTTTAAGTAGTTCTAAGTTCTAGGGGACTGATGACCTCCGAAGTTAAGTCCCATTGTGCTCAGAGACATTTGAACCATATACGCGACGTGTACTGTAACTCTGCTGTGAAACAACATTACAATGTCACGCAGAAAGAATTTAAAGATTGAGTTGACAGTGAAAGAGCAAAAAATTACACCGATCGACAGACGGGATTCATTGTTCTGTACATCAAGAAGCTCCTTATGCTAAATTTGCAGGCATGGAGCACTTGAAGAAATTGATGGTACGAACAGTAAAATTTCTGAAGTCACATGCTTTATTACGCTGTCAGTTGTGACAGTTTTCGACGGGACTGAACGAAGAGTGTGGAGACTTTATTTATTACTGCAAAGTACGTTGGATTTGTCATGGGGCATTGCTAGAACGATTTTTCGATTTAAAACTCGCTATTATTGAATTTATGAAGGAAAAAGAAGAGCAGGTCGAAAATTAGAACATCCGGAATGGATTGCAGACCTTGTATTTCAAGTGGACTTCACTGCACACTGGCCAGAGTAAGACACCTGCAAGGAGAGAAACAACTCATTTCCGATTTTCTGGGGATCCATTTAAAAATACACTCCTGGAAATTGAAATAAGAACACCGTGAATTCATTGTCCCAGGAAGGGGAAACTTTATTGACACATTCCTGGGGTCAGATACATCACATGATCACACTGACAGAACCACAGGCACATAGACACAGGCAACAGAGCATGCACAATGTCGGCACTAGTACAGTGTATATCCACCTTTCGCAGCAATGCAGGCTGCTATTCTCCCATGGAGACGATCGTAGAGATGCTGGATGTGGTCCTGTGGAACGGCTTGCCATGCCATTTCCACCTGGCGCCTCAGTTGGACCAGCGTTCGTGCTGGACGTGCAGATCGCGTGAGACGACGCTTCATCCAGTCCCAAACATGCTCAATGGGGGACAGATCCGGAGATCTTGCTGGCCAGGGTAGTTGACTTACACCTTCTAGAGCACGTTGGGTGGCACGGGATACATGCGGACGTGCATTGTCCTGTTGGAACAGCAAGTTCCCTTGCCGGTCTAGGAATGGTAGAACGATGGGTTCGATGACGGTTTGGATGTACCGTGCACTATTCAGTGTCCCCTCGACGATCACCAGTGGTGTACGGCCAGTGTAGGAGATCGCTCCCCACACCATGATGCCGGGTGTTGGCCCTGTGTGCCTCGGTCGTATGCAGTCCTGATTGTGGCGCTCACCTGCACGGCTCCAAACACGCATACGACCATCATTGGCACCAAGGCAGAAGCGACTCTCATCGCTGAAGACGACACGTCTCCATTCGTCCCTCCATTCACGCCTGTCGCGACACCACTGGAGGCGGGCTGCACGATGTTGGGGCGTGCGCGGAAGACGGCCTAACGGTGTGCGGGACCGTAGCCCAGCTTCATGGAGACGGTTGCGAATTGTCCTCGCCGATACCCCAGGAGCAACAGTGTCCCTAATTTGCTGGGAAGTGGCGGTGCGGTCCCCTACGGCACTGCGTAGGATCCTACGGTCTTGGCGTGCATCCGTGCGTCGCTGCGGTCCGGTCCCAGGTCGACGGGCACGTGCACCTTCCGCCGACCACTGGCGACAACATCGATTTACTGTGGAGACCTCACGCCCCACGTGTTGAGCAATTCGGCGGTACGTCCACCCGGCCTCCCGCATGCCCACTATACGCCCTCGCTCAAAGTCCGTTAACTGCACATACGGTTCACGTCCACGCTGTCGCGGCATGCTACCAGTGTTAAAGACTGCGATGGAGCTCCGTATGCCACGGCAAACTGGCTGACACTGACGGCGGCGGTGCACAAATGCTGCGCAAATAGCGCCATTCGGCGGCCAACACCGCGGTCCCTGGTGTGTCCGCTGTGCCGTGCGTGTGATCATTGCTTGTACAGCCCTCTCGCAGTGTCCGGAGCAAGTATGGTGGGTCTGACACACCGGTGTCAATGTGTTCTTTTTTCCATTTCCAGGAGTGTAAAATCGCGTTGTAGAAGGTACACATACTGACAAACACAGTTCAGTTCCCCAAGATCACTAGTGTGAAAGAAAACACGAGGTTTGAAAAATTCATTGTAGCCTTGAAAGAATTACGAGAATAGTTTACTAAACGATTTGAGGACAATGCCAATCTTATATCTTTTTTCCAACTGTTTTCGAGACTGTTTGCCGTTTCAGTTGAAAGTACCGCTGTGCGTGTGCAGATATAACTGACTGATCTGCGCTGTAATTTCCTTTTTCAAGACGAATCCCTGTAACGTTAAAACTGTCCAGCTCGTGTACATTGCTTTCCTCACGTAGAGTTTCCACGTCTCCATAATGAGGTTGCAAGAGTGCTGCAAAATTTCAAACAACGTGTGTGTGTGGAAAGGCGATTTCCGATTATGAAATTAAATAAGTCCCAACTATATGGCAACATGAGAGCAGAAATGTGTGAAATTCTCTGCAGCTGCCCGTGTGCCGACAATTTGAACTAGATAAAAATTATGTGTCTTCAGCGCACCAAAAATAATTATACAATATTGAGACGTTATTTTGTTTTTTGTTTTTCTATGTTGCTGAGAAATGTGCAACATAAAACCAAGTCGTACACAATCCGACTGCACTATAATTTACATGCGGCTCATTCGTAGCTTCTCCGGCCGCTGTGGTCAAGCGGTTCTAGGCGCTTCAGTCCGGGACCACGCGGCTGCTACGGTCGTAGGTTCGAATCCTGCCTCGGGAATGGATGTGTGTGATGTCCTTAGGATAGTTAGGTTTAAGTAGTTCTAAGTATAGAGAACTGATGACCCCTGATGTTAAGTCCCATAGTGCTTAGAGCCATTTTTGCTTTCGTAGCTTCCCCCTCATTTTCAGACAGCGTGGCGTGGTGGTGGGGGACATGCTTGCAGTCTTATCCTCCCACACATCATTATTAAAATTCTCTGTCTTAGCACAAATTTTGAAAGCTTCGAAAGGCGTAAGATATACAAAAGAATAACTCGTTACTTATCTTCATTATCTCGTTGTTGTTGTCGATGGCTCAAAGTCTTGTTTAGGGGTATATTCTAGCAGCTGAAATTTCCATTTTGTAGGTTCTTGAAGACTAAATAACTGATGAAGATTTGCCTGCATTATTCTCGAATTTTATTCTTTTTCACGCCTTTCAACATCACCCCGTTTTTACATTTTTCTCATAAAAAAACAATAATTACATTGACAAACTTAGAAAACGACTGCTTCCATCAGAGGCATGCCCACACTTCTTACTTTCTGCGGTACTCACATTATTCCGAAGAGTTTACAAACTTTCTTTACCAAAGAAGAATCCTCACCAAATTATATCATTATTTTATAAGTAAATCCAGAAATAAATTTAATATTAGAGTTACATTGTAAAATTAATCATATGAATTTTAAGTATGCCAGGAATTTCGTGATTTCAAATATTTTTAAAAGAAGTGTAATTTTAATTGTTGAACATACCGACTGTAACATATTAATTTCTTTTTTATACATTTTAGCCCGAAATATAATACATCGTATACAAGATCGTATGAATTCTTTTAACGAAACTTTTGTGTTGGCAGAAGAGCCAACACCGTGTTACGAATGGAGGCCGAAATGCACGCGTTTTAGGTCACGCAGTCTGGCGTGAAGAGGGAAGAACTATACTAACGTGAGGTCTGGAACATGACAAGGAAGGAGAATTTGGAAGCGGACGTAATTGGTTTCATACTTAACTTTAATCCATTAATGATGAACGTCGCTCTTGACGGTACATGATTTACAATATTATCTGTTCAGATCTTGAAGTAATTGTAGTAACTGAATATGGCGCCTTGCTATGTCATAGCAAATGACGTATTATAAGGCTATGCTAAACTGTCGTCTCTGCAAATGAGAGCGTATGTAGACAGTGAACCATCGCTAGCAAAGTCGGCTGTACAACTGGGGCGAGTGCTAGGGAGTCTCTCTAGTCTAGACCTGCCGTGTGGCGGCGCTCGGTCTACAGTCGCTGATAGTGGCGACACGTGGGTCCCACGTATACTAACGGACCGCAGCCGAATTAAAGGCTACCACCTAGCAAGTGTGGTGTCTGGCGGTGACACCACTGAAAAGTAAAGTGAAGTAAAGTAAAGTAAAGTAAGGAGGGGAAAGCAGAAAGGTGGAAGGAGTATATAGAGGGTCTATACAAGGGCGATGTACTTGAGGACAATATTATGGAAATGGAAGAGGATGTAGATGAAGATGAAATGGGGGATACGATACTGCGTGAAGAGTTTGACAGAGCACTGAAAGACCTGAGTCGAAACAAGGCCCCGAGAGTAGACAACATTCCATTAGAACTACTGACCGCCTTGGGAGAGCCAGTCCTGACACAACTCTACCATCTGGTGAGCAAGATGTACGAGACAGCCGAAATACCCTCAGACTTCAAGAAGAATATAATAATTCCAATTCCAAAGAAAGCAGGTGCTGACAGATGTGAAAATTACCGAACTATCAGTTTAATAAGTCACAGCTGCAAAATACTAACGCGAATTATTTACAGACGAATGGAAAAACTGGTAGAAGCCGACCTCGGGGAAGATCAGTTTGGATTCCGTAGAAATGTTGGAACACGTGAGGCAATACTGACCTTACGACTTATCTTAGAAGGAAGATTAAGGAAAGGCAAACCTACGTTTCTAGCATTTGTAGACTTAGACAAAACTTTTGACAATGTTGACTGGAATACTCTCTTTCAAATTCTAAAGGTGGCAGGGGTAAAATACAGGGAGCGAAAGGCTATTTACAATTTGTACAGAAACCAGATGTCAGTTATAAGATTCGAGGGGCATGAAAGGGAAGCAGTGGTTGGCAAGGAGTGAGACAAGCTTGTAGCCTCTCTCCAATGTTATTCAATCTGTATATTGAGCAAACAGTAAAGGAAACAAAAGAAAAATTTGGAGTAGGTATTAAAATCCAGGTAGAAGAAATAAAAACTTTGAGGTTCGCCGATGACATTGTAATTCTGTCAGAGACAGCAAAGGACTTGGAAGAGCAGTTGAACAGAATGGACAGTGTCTTGAAAGGAGGATATAAGATGAACATCGACAAAAGCAAAACGAGGATAATGGAATGTAATCGAATTAAGTCTAGTGATGCTGAGGGAATTAGAATAGGAAATGAAACACTGAAAGTAGTAAAAGACTTTTGCTATTTGGGGAGCAAAATAACTGATGATGGTCGAAGTAGAGAGGATATAAAATGTAGACTGGCAATGGCAAGGAAAGCGTTTCTGTAGAAGAGAAATTTGTTAACATCGAGTATAGATGTAAGTGTCAGAAAGTCGTTTCTGAAAGTATTTGTATGGAGTGTAGCCATGTACGGAAGTGAAACATGGACAATAAATAGTTTGGACAAGAAGAGAATAGAAGCTTTTGAAATGTGGTGCTACAGAAGAATGTTGAAGATTAGGTGGGTAGATCACGTAACTAATGAGCAGGTATTGAATAGGATTGGGGAGAAGAGAAGGTTGTGGCACAACTTGACTAGAAGAAGGGATCGGTTGGTAGGACATGTCCTGGGGCATCATGGGATCACAAATTCAGCATTGGAGGGCCGTGTGGAGGATAAAAATCGTTGAGGGAGACCAATAGATGAATACACTAAGCAGATTCAGAAGGATGTAGGTTGCAGAAGGTACTGGGAGATGAAGGAGCTTGCACAGGATAGATTAGCATGGAGAGCTGCATCAAACCAGTCTCAGGACTGAAGACCACAACAACAACAACAACAACCTAGCAAGTGTGGTGTCTGGCGGTGACACCACATACCTCCCCCGCGAATTGGCGAATGGTTGTGGTATAAGGCCTTCGCCCGCCGTGGGGAGGACCCCATGTTGACGTATGCGACGAGGTGGGGGGCCTAACAACAGGCGTGGCTGTGCCACCCGCACTCTGCCGTTCGGACTGCGGGGAGCTAGGGAACGCCTGAAAACCTACTCCAGGGTGCACGGCAACATGCGGTGTATGCGCCCGTAGAGAGACAGGAGGGGCCGAAGGGTCGACCTCCAAAACTGGTCCAAATGGCTCCAAGCACTATGGGACTTAACATCTGAGGTCATCAGTCCCCTAGAACTTAGAACTACTTAAACCTAACTAACCTAACGACATCACACACATCCATGCCCGAGGCAGGATTCGAACTTGCGACCGTAGCGGTCGCGCTCGACCTCCATCTGGCCGGGGCACCCGACGCGAGTAGACGACATATGGTCCGGAGCGGGCAAGAGTTCCATGTCGGAGGACAACTGGTCACAGGAAGCGACCGGCGGCGCGTGACCCAGGGAGGCGCCCGACGGCTGCAGCGACGCGTCCACTGTGGGCGTCGCCGGCGGGAGAACAGGCGGCGGCGGCGGCGCGTCGCCATGGGGCAAAATGAAAGGCAGCCTCGGTAACACCTGGGGCTGAGGCGAGCCAGTAGATGGGTCCCCGGGGCGCTGACTGGACTGCACCGTCGCTGAAAGCAGACGGCGAGCGGCAGATCCCGTGCGACGACAGAGGCGCAGCTGATTGAGATGCCGGCGTAAAAATTAGATACATAGCGCGTCCGAGGCAGCGAAGAATGCGTCCTTCGAGCCAACGCCGTGAACCTCGATAATGGCAGTAGTAGACAATGTCGCCTGGGGCAAAAGCAGGTGTCTGCCGCCGCACAGGAAGCTGATGCGGCGGATGTAGCAAAGACATCAAGGTTCGATGATGGCGACCGTGGAGCAACTCAGCCGGCGAGCGACCATCTCGGGGCTGAGAGCGATACAAGGACAAAAAGAGCAATAACGCGTCCTCCTGAGAATGCGACTCTTTCAACTTCAACATCTGTGACTTGAAAGTCCTGACCAATCGTTCAGCGGCACCGTTGGACTGTGGCGAAAACGGCGCGGACGTCAGATGTTGAATACCATTGGCCTTGCAGAATGACTGAAATTCAGCGGACATGAATTGTGGGCCATTGTCGGAAACAGTTGTCTGTGGAAGACCTCCAATGCAAAAGATAGCAGATAACGCTTGGAAGGTGGCAGATGATGTCGTGGAAGACATCCTGACAACAAAAGGAAAATTACTGAACGAATCTATCACAACCAACCATCGAGCATTCCAGAATGGACCAGCAAAATCGATGTGTAAGCGTTGCCAAGGAAAAGTGGCTTTTGGCCATGCAAAGAATTTCCGCGGTGGTACTGATTGTTGTTCGGCACACACCATGCAAGAAGAGCACATTTTCGTAATCGCGGCATCGATTCCAAACCAAGTACAGTGCTGACGAGCAAGTTGTTTCGTTCTCACTATACCCCAATGTCCTTGGTGGAGAAGCTTTAAGACAGAGGACTGTAACGAACGTGGGACCACGACCCTGGACTGATCATTATCAGAACGCAAAAGCAAAACACCACGCCAAACAAAAAGTCGCTCCTTGTGAGCAAAAAATCGGCGAACCAACGTGTCCCCGATCTGTGACTTTGACAAGGGCCATTGTGTAGCAACAAAACGCAGAACGGTAGCAAGGACAGGGTCGGCAGTTGTGGCTGTAGCGACACGACGAAAATCAATCGGAAACGAGTCGACCACGTCAACGGTTTCCGAATCAATGAACATGCAAGCAAGTTCGGAGGAATCGAATGTCCTATCCTCAGCAACAGGCAAATGGGACAACGCATTGGCGTTTCCGTGCTTAGCAGTGGACCGATACAAGATATCGTAGCAGTACTGCAAGAGGAAAATAGACCAGCGAACGAATTTCTGCACTGTACATGGAGGTTCAGGCTTGTTCGGATGAAAAAGCAATGTCAAAGGTTTATGGTCTGTGATTATGGTAAAGTGATGACCATAAAAGAAGTCATGAAACTTTGTAAGACCAAATACGAGAGCCAATGCTTCTTTCTCGATCTGTGAATAATTTCTTTGCGCAGACGAGAGCAATTTGGACGCAAAGGCAATAGGGCGATCGTGCGAGCCATCTTTGTGCGCAAGCACAGCACCGATCCCGAAATTCGATGCATCCACCATCAATAAAAGTGGCTTCCGGGGATCGAACGGCGTAAGGCAAGTATTGGAAAGCACCGCCGATTTCAACCGGCGAAAGGCGCGTTCGCATTCCGTCGTCCAGACGAACAGAACACCTTTACGGCGTAAGCGATGAAGCGGAGTTGAAATGGAAGAGGCATGCGGCACATATTGGTGATAATAGTTGATTTTTCCCAGCACACTCTGAAGCTGCTTCAAATTCTGCGGCGAAGACAAGTCTTGTATGGCATGGAGGTGCGTGGGACTGGGATGTATGCCTTGGGCATTGAGTACATGGCCCAGGTGTGGCAAGTCACGAGAAAAGAACACACATTTGTCCTTCCGTAAGCGAAGACCATTTTGTCGCAAGACCTGAAATAATGTTCTGAGATTGGCTAAATGTTCTTCTTCCGTCTTTCCGGAGATCACAATATTGTCCAGATAGTTTGCTGCAGTAGGGACCGACGCACAAACAGTTTGTCGATATTGCTGAAATAATGCAGGGGCGGATGCACACCCCAATGGCAGTCGTTTGAATCGATACAAACCAAGATGCGTGTTAACCACCAAAACGCACTGGGATTCTTCGTCCACCGGTATTTGCAAGTACGCATCTGCTAGGTCCAACTTCGAAAAATATGTGCCTGGGCACAGTTTGTCAAAAAGATCTTCCGGTAGGGGTAAAGGAAAAGTTGTAATCACTAGTTGTGGATTCACTGTTGCCTTGAAGTCCACACAAAGTCTCAATTTTCCCGAAGGTTTTGGCAAAATTTCTAAGGGTGATGCCCAGAGAGAAGCCTGCACACGTTCAATTATACCTTGTGATTCCAAATCGTATAATGTTTTGCCAACATCATCACGCAATGCGTGGGGAATATTGCGCACTCTGAAAAACTTGGGTTGCGTGTTTACTTTCAGTTCCAAATGTGATTTATAGTCCTTAGCGCAACCGAGGCCCGGTGCAAAAATGTCTGCAAATTCTTCACATAGACGAGAAACACTGTCTGAAGGCACAGTCTGGTTCACTGATAGGACCTGATTTACTATAGACAAGTTAAACAACTGAAATGAATCGAAACCAAACAAGTTCACTGCAGAAGAACGAAGGACGTAAAATGACACAAGTTTTATTTGTCCTTTGTATGTTGCAAGAAGGCTGCACTGTCCTAACACAGGTATCTCTTGACCTGAATAGCTAGTTAACTTAACATTTGCGGCACGTAACGGAGGTGTGCCCAGCAGTTTGTAAGTGTCTTGATTCATCAGTGAAACTGCAGCTCCGATATCGAGCTGGAATGGCATCACTTTGCCATTAATGTCCAAGTCTACAAAAAGTTTATTGTCCTGCTGACAACAAGAGACAGACGGGAGTTCCAGCGATGTCGATGCACACTATTTGTGGGACAAACACAATCACTGTTAGAGAGAGTGGCACTGGGCGGAGTGGTATTAACTACATGAATTTCCATGGGCGAAGTTCCGCGAGCCTGAGTACCCTTGGTTCGATTCCGATTCCGGCGCGAAGCAAAGGGCCGGGAATGGGTTTGAGTTTCCAATCTGAGCTTTTTCTGGCAAACACTCTGAACATGTCCTTTTTTATTACAGTCAAAGCAAATAGCTTGGCGTGACGGGCAATTCTCACGCCAGTCTGGTCCCTTTAATCCCTCAAGCCAACCAATTCTCACGCGAATGTTTAGTAGCGTACCGCGGGCATGATTAGAGCACTGCATTTGCTTGCCGGCGCGGCACACGTGGCTGAGAGCCTGGCGGCAGCGGCGCGGCCGGGCGCGATGGCTGTTTACTGCTCTGTGCAGCTCGCCCGGCGGGCCAGTTAACCTGGCACATGGCTGGCGAGGTTTCAAATGATTCCTGAGCAAAGTCAAGTGTGTCCTGCCGATCCAATATGTCCATCACTTGCTGAAGGGAGGGATTGACTAGTTTCAAAATCTGTTCCCTTATACGAACATCAGAAACGTTCTGTGCAATTGCATCACGTACCATAGTATCTGAATATGGGAGTCCACATTGACACTCAAAAGCACAATCCCTAGTAAGGTCCTTCAAGGTTGCAACTCACTCCCGATTAGTCTGACCTGCCGTGCGTTTTGTACGAAAGAAGGTATATCGTTTCGCAACTACATTGACTGATTGTTTGAAGTATGCATCTAATGCAGACAAAATTTCTTTGTAGGACAGAGTTGCTACGTCGCGTCGGGGAAATAATTTGACCATCACACGGTAGGTTTTGCACACCGACGGACGACAAAAGAAGAAGCTGCCGCTCATTACCTTGAGTTCTGTAGGCGGCGAGATGGAATCCAAATTGGAGTGACCACTCCGTCCAGCTTTCCAGTGCAGCATCAAAAGGTCTGAAGGTCGGTGCAACTGCGTGTTGTGGCTGTGTTAGCGGTGGAACAGCGGCTGCCGCATCGTTTTGCATTGCACATTGACCCTGGACGAGCTGTCCAAGGGCATTCAGTAATGCCCGAGTCTGCTGTTTCTGTAAGCGATAAAATTCGGACAGTTCATATGGAGATTGTGGCGAAGCCATTACACAGTGAAATCAGGGCAGTCAGAACGACATATGGTTCAAATGGCTCTGAGCACTATGGGACTTAACATCTATGGTCATCAGTCCCGTAGAACTTAGAACTACTTAAACCTAACTAACCTAAGGACATCACACAACACCCAGTCATCACGAGGCAGAGAAAATCCCTGACCCCGCCGGGAATCGAACCCGGGAACCCGGGCACGGGAAGCGAGAACGCTACCGCACGACCACGAGCTGCGGACACACAACGACGTATGTCAGTATAGATAAGAACACCGTTTTTACTTCTCGTCGCCAATTTTGTGTTGGCAGAAGAGCCAACACCGTGTTACGAGTGGAGGCATGCATGCGTTTTAGCTCACGCAGGCTGGCGTGAGGAGGGAAGAACTATACTGACGTGAGGTCTGGAACATGACAAGGAATGAGAATTTAGAAAGCGGACGTAACTAGTTTCATACTTAACTTTAATCCATTAATGATGAATGTCGCTCTTGACGGTACATGATTCACAATATTATCTGTTCAGATCTTGAAGTAATTATAGTAACTGAATATAGCGCCTTGCTAGATTGTAGCAAATGACGTATTATAAGGCTATGCTAAACTGTCGTCTCTGCAAATGAGAGCGTATGTAGACAGTGAACCATCGCTAGCAAAGTCGGCTGTACAACTGGGGCGAGTGCTAGGGAGTCTCTCTAGACTAGACCTGCCGTGTGGCGGCGCTCGGTGTGCAATCACTGATAGTGGCGACACGTGGGTCCCACGTATACTAACGGACCGCAGCCGATTTAAAGGCTACCACCTAGCAAGTGTGGTGTCTGGTGGTGACACCACTGAAACAGCTGAGATAATTTTAACCTAAGCGAGAATTAATGGTATACGTAGTGTCGGTTATCTCTATAAAAAATGAAGGTAACGCTAGAGGAGGGTGATTCATTATATGCTCCAGCTGGGTGAGCACTGTCGCACTCGTGCCAGGGCGAACCGAATTCTTGGCCACCCCTGTAGTAGACGAATACTCTTTGGGGTACCTGTACAGCTACAAGGCGGCGCTTCTTTCGCCTACTGTCGGGAGTTCCCGCCAGGCCTCGGTTGTACAGAATCGTCCTCTCTCTCTCTCTCTCTCTCTCTCTCTCTCTCTCTAATGGAGTTCTGGGCGCCCACACGGCCCCGCACACACACACACACACACACACACACAATGCGTAGCCACTTATACGTAAGGTTAACTAGGGAACCGCTGAAGGATTATGAACTACTACATGTCTGCTCTTTTAGTCTGTCTTACACTTCAGTTATGTTTTGTTTACTCTTACTAAATATTTGATACTGAATGGAATTGAGTGCGAGGAATACAGAATGTGTCATGTGATAACAAACATAATGAATTTCGTACTGTATCTAATACGCATAATACAAAATATTTCAGAAACTATCATGGTGGAAAGAACGTAGCATATCTGTAACAAAATCTGCCATTACTTTCTTGTAATTTAAGTATAATCGAAGCGCTTCGAAAATCGCAAATGACAAAAGCATTACGATGAATGGAAGCTAGCTATTAGATATGAACGCTTTTGATTAACAAAAATAATGCTTTGTACTTTTCTTAACTGAGCAGTTGCCTCAACAGAACGCATACCAGAGAAAGCTGGCACAAAGTATCGCACCTATCGCAGCTTGTGCGTGGTGGAACTAGGGTTGCCATATCTAGCCGGGACATCGTCGGGACACTCTGAGATGGTCGTCTAGAAATTAAGTACAAATTTATTTAATATGACTATTTTTCGTTTAGAACACATTTACACGACGCTGCTTAAATAGTTCCAGCGCCGTATTACTGGAGTAGTCTGGATTTTTTTGAATAATTGCACTAGATCTGGAAGGTGCTTGCATCATCGATACAGGATACGAAACATGCAACGTCATCTTGTGAGACGACCTTGTCAATTTTTTTTTATTTTTTTATTTATTATTCCGTGGGACCAAATTAAGAAGTCTCCGTGGTCATGGAACGAGTCAATACATGAAATTATAACACGGTAGTAGAAACAGATAAAATGAAATATAAAAAACATATTCAGGCGACAAGTCGTAAGTTTACATAAAGAAAATCAACAATGTAACACTGGAATTTGCTTAATTTTTTAGCTCTTCCAGGAGCTCCTCGACAGAATAGAAGGAGTGAGCCATGAGGAAACTCTTCAGTTTGGACTTAAAGAGTTTGGGCTACTGCTAAGATTTTTGAGTTCTTGTGGTAGCTTATTGAAAATGGATGCAGCAGAATACTGCACTCCTTTCTGCACAAGAGTCAAGGAGGTGCATTCCACATGCAGATTTGATTTCTGCCTAGTATTGACTGAGTGAAAGCTGCTAACTCTTGGGAGTAGGCTAATATTGCTAACAACAAACGACATTAAAGAAAATATATACTGTGAGGGCAATGTCAAAATTCCCAGACTATTGAATAGGGGTCGACAAGAGGTTCTCGAACTTACACCACATATAGCTCGACCAGCCCGTTTTTGAGCCAAAGTCACCCTTTTTGAATCAGAAGAATTACCCCAAAAAATAATACCATACGACATAAGCGTATGAAAATATGCGGAGTAGACTACTTTTCGTGTTGAACTGTCACTTATTCCCGATACTGTTCTAATGGTAAATAAAGCAGCATTTAGTTTCTGAACAAGATCCTGGACATGGGCTTTCCACAACAGCTTACTATCTATCCGAATGCCTAGGAACTTGAACTGTTCTCTGTCGCTTATAATATGCCCATTCTGTCTGATCAAAATATCGGTTCTCGTTGAATTGTGAGTTAGAAACTGTAAAAACTGAGTCTTACTGTGATTTAGCATCAAATTATTTTCCACAAGCCATGAACTTATTTCATGAACTACATTATTTGATACTGTTTCAATATTACACACAAGATCCTTCAGTACCAAGCTGGTGTCATCAGCAAACAGAAATATTTTTGAATCACCTGTAATACTAGAAGGCATATCATTTATATAAATAAGAAACAGCAGTGGCCCCAGCACCGACCCTTGGGGAACGCCCCACTTAACAGTGCCCCATTAAGACTGAACATCACTACCACTCTCAATATTGCGGAGAATTACCTTCTGCTTTCTGTTCTTAAAGTAAGAGGCGAACCAATTGTAAGCTACTCCCCTTACTCCATAATGGTCCAACTTCTGCAGTAATATTTTGTGGTCAACACAGTCAAAAGCCTTCGTTAAATCAAAGAAAACACCAAGCGTTCGCAACCTTTTATTTAATCCGTCCAAAACCTCACAGAGAAAAGAGAATATAGCATTTTCAGTTGTTAAACCATTTCTTAAACCAAACTGTACATTTGACAGCAAATTATGTGAATTTAAATGCTCCAGTAACCTTGTATATACAACCTTCTCGATAACTTTAGCAAACACCGATGGCATAGAAATAGGTCTAAAATTGTCAACATTATCCCTGTCTCCCTTTTTATGAAGTGGCTTTACTACCGAGTACTTTAAGCGGTCTGGAAACCGACCACTCCTAAAGGAAAAGTTACAGATATGACTAAGTACTGGGCTAACATACATAGAACAACATTAAATTGTTGACATAAATAAAGCTAACTGAGACTGCATTTACACGTTGCTCTAACAGATGGCGTTACTTCAGTACTTGAGGCAAATCGTAACAGTATTTTGCAAAGTCGGCACTAAATTGGGTCTTCTCGGAATGTCGGAACAAGAAGATTCATAACGGTGACGGTCCCGATGGGTCGAGGCGGGCGGAAGCCCTAGGTGGAACAGCCTCGATTTAAAGTGCCGGCAGCACATGGCGCTTAAAATAAACCGTCCACCGCCCCTTCCCACCCTCTCACCCCCCACCACGGGACGAATTCGCGCGGCAGCAATGTGGCTGCAAGTGCAGTGACGCAATCCGGACACAGGACAATATGCGCTGCTCTACAAACATTTTCATGAATGACACTACTTGAATAATGTAGCTGTTATTGACTGGAGTAAGTTCGAATGATGTAAATAAATTAAATCACATCGCGTCTTCAGTGCACCGATACTTCTGAGCTAGTTCCACAAGTTATGACATGGTAGCGGATTAAAACAGTGTTCCAGGTAGAGTATAATGAATCTCTTTTATTTCTGCCAATCATCAGAAAACATTTGGTCCTCCCTGACCGAAACCGCTAGTCTAAGGACCAAAAGTTTTCTGATCGCTGGCAGAAATAAACTCCACTCCTGCTACCATTTCGTTTATTCGAGGATAAACAGTCCTGCGCACGGTTACTGAAGAAATGGGAACATCGTCGGTTGAGACTGACTCTATTGTGTTAGTAGGGAGAAAACTTAGTTTATGACAAACTAACGTTTTGTTTTGCCTTCTATTACTTTTCATGAGTTTTCACATTACTACGAAGAAAGGAAAAATTTGTATGTCTTAACTTTTTTTAAATAAAGCTGTAATATAAGTAACTCACAAATGTTTATGCAACAACGGCTAAGAGATTCAATTTAAAGAAGAAGAACAGAATACACGTATAAACTGTTGCTCTATTTCACTCTTTTCAGTCGTTCAATAGGTCCTTGATTTTAAATTAGTTTACGACCATTGACGAAGAAGACCAACAACAGCAAAAACAACTTTCACACGGCGTTTACGCTTGTGCTCAGGTGACGAATCCCAGTGGCCGTTACAAAAACATTACCTCCCACTACATGGACATTGAATCTGCTAACTAATCTGCTGAAGCTCATACTACTTTCAAAAGATACTCTGGAAGGTTCCATTTCCCCTCCTTCATCCTTAGCACTCCACAAAAGAAAAAAAGAAACGCCTCTGCTTTTTGTCAGGAACCATGCCACAGTACTTCCGATGCGAAGATTCTTTGGAGGTCGCGTCCATCGATTGTGACCTCTCGCGTTCCTTCGCAATAAAAGGATATCCTTTCGCGTTCTTCCATTCCTGAGGCTCTTTCTCCAGGTACGCTATTCTGAAATTTTTATTTCTCGACTCACGAGAGAGCTACGTCCCGCTAACCCCTAGTTCACTCCCAGACTTGCAGTACCACAGAAATGGTTAGTGTGTGGTATTAGCCATTAACTGCCAATGAAATTATTAGTAATCCGGTTACACATCATAATTATAATCTAATGTAAAAATCAGTGTACAACGATATTAAATGTAGTGGCAAAATCTTGTTGCTTTGCAAAGTATACGGTAGTAGAAGCTAAAACGTTCCTGTAAACGTGGCTCCACATACGTGCCGTTTATGTACACTCCTGGAAATGGAAAAAAGAACACATTGACACCGGTGTGTCAGACCCACCATACTTGCTCCGGACACTGCGAGAGGGCTGTACAAGCAATGATCACACGCACGGCACAGCGGACACACCAGGAACCGCGGTGTTGGCCGTCGAATGGCGCTAGCTGCGCAGCATTTGTGCACCGCCGCCGTCAGTGTCAGCCAGTTTGCCGTGGCATACGGAGCTCCATCGCAGTCTTTAACACTGGTAGCATGCCGCGACAGCGCGGACGTGAACCGTATGTGCAGTTGACGGACTTTGAGCGAGGGCGTATAGTGGGCATGCGGGAGGCCGGGTGGACGTACCGCCGAATTGCTCAACACGTGGGGCGTGAGGTCTCCACAGTACATCGATGTTGTCGCCAGTGGTCGGCGGAAGGTGCACGTGCCCGTCGACCTGGGACCGGACCACAGCGACGCACGGATGCACGCCAAGACCGTAGGATCCTACGCAGTGCCGTAGGGGACCGCACCGCCACTTCCCAGCAAATTAGGGACACTGTTGCTCCTGGGGTATCGGCGAGGACCATTCGCAACCGTCTCCATGAAGCTGGGCTACGGTCCCGCACACCGTTAGGCCGTCTTCCGCTCACGCCCCAACATCGTGCAGCCCGCCTCCAGTGATGTCGCGAGAGGCGTGAATGGAGGGACGAATGGAGACGTGTCGTCTTCAGCGATGAGAGTCGCTTCTGCCTTGGTGCCAATGATGGTCGTATGCGTGTTTGGCGCCGTGCAGGTGAGCGCCACAATCAGGACTGCATACGACCGAGGCACACAGGGCCAACACCCGGCATCATGGTGTGGGGAGCGATCTCCTACACTGGCCGTACACCACTGGTGATCGTCGAGGGGACACTGAATAGTGCACGGTACATCCAAACCGTCATCGAACCCATCGTTCTACCATTCCTAGACCGGCAAGGGAACTTGCTGTTCCAACAGGACAATGCACGTCCGCATGTATCCCGTGCCACCCAACGTGCTCTAGAAGGTGTAAGTCAACCACCCTGGCCAGCAAGATCTCCGGATCTGTCCCCCATTGAGCATGTTTGGGACTGGATGAATCGTCGTCTCACGCGGTCTGCACGTCCAGCACGAACGCTGGTCCAACTGAGGCGCCAGGTGGAAATGGCATGGCAAGCCGTTCCACAGGACTACATCCAGCATCTCTACGATCGTCTCCATGGGAGAATAGCAGCCTGCATTGCTGGAAAGGTGGATATACACTGTACTAGTGCCGACATTGTGCATGCTCTGTTGCCTGTGTCTATGTGCCTGTGGTTCTGTCAGTGTGATCATGTGATGTATCTGACCCCAGGAATGTGTCAATAAAGTTTCCCCTTCCTGGGACAATGAATTCACGGTGTTCTTATTTCAATTTCCAGGAGTGTATGTATGGTTACGAGCCATCTCTCACTTCAAGACGAAGTGTTGTCACAGTATCATTGTATTCGATCACATCTCCATCTTATCAGGCCCAAATTTCACCCACAACCTATCTTACCTTGCGCAACGTTGGGAAATGTGGTACACACACGACGGGGCACTGGCTCATTTTACTGCTGGTGTAAAACATCTAACGCACCAAAATGGGCCAAGGTGGACCGACGGAGCGCAGGCTGTACTTCCAGATTCACCTGACCTCAGTCCTCTGAATTTTTCTGTCTGTGGTCATCTCAAAATGAAGTGTACAGCACTCCCATTTATACAGTTGAAGAACTGGAACGGCGAATTGGACAATCTTGTTAAGATTTACGAGATGGTCTGCAGGTATTTGATAAAATTTGTAACTCACTACAAAGACGAGTGCAGTCTGTGTGTCCAAATTTGAGGACGGCACGAGGAACACTTCCGTTGAAAAGTGCGAGTGTGCAGTAAACTGTGGCTCATAACATGCTGAATCAATTGTACGAGGTGTGGCTATAAAAAAACCGGACTAGTACTGGTGAAACAATAAAACGAATGCAATAAGGCTGAAAGTCGCGTGGCCTGTCACGTGACTCTCGCTCCGCCTACTGCTCGAGTTTCATCTGCCTCCTGCACTCAGTCTGCCCGTGGCGTCTGTTTTAAGTAGTTGACGTTTTGTCTGTGCGTCGGAAAATGTTGAGTGTACAGAAAGAACAGCGTGTTAACATCAAATTTTGTTTCAAACTAGGAAAATCTGCAAGTGAAACGTTTGTAATGTTACAACAAGTGTACGGCGATGATTGTTTATCGCGAACACAAGTGTTTGAGTGGTTTAAACGATTTAAAGATGGCCGCGAAGACACCAGTGATGACACTCGCACTGGCAGACCATTGTCAGCAAAAACTGATGCAAACATTGAAAAAATCGGTAAACTTGTTCGACAAGATCGCCTTTTAACAATCAGAGCAGTGTCTGAGTTAACAGGAGTTGACAAGGAAAGTGTCGAACAAGTTTACCGATTTTTTCAATGTTTGCATCAGTTTTTGCTGACAATGGTCTGCCAGTGCGAGTGTCATCACTGGTGTCTTCGCGGCCATCTTTAAATCGTTTAAAACACTCAAACACTTGTGTTCGCGATAAACAATCATCGTCGTACACTTGTTGTAACATTACAAACGTTTCACTTGCAGATTTTCCTAGTTTGAAACAAAATTTGATGTTAACATGCTGTTCTTTCTGTACACTCAGCATTTTCAGACGCACAGACAAAACGTCAACTACTTAAAACAGACGCCACGGGCAGACTGAGTGCAGGAGGCAGATGAAACTCGAGCAGTAGGCGGAGCGAGAGTCACGTGACAGGCCACGCGACTTTCAGCCTTATTGCATTCGTTTTATTGTTTCACCAGTACTAGTCCGGTTTTTTTCTAGCCACACCTCGTATTGCTTGTTATGGTAGGGGGTGAGTGAAAACTGAATCGAATTAGTTGGGGAATTGATCGAAGAGTCTACATTTTGAACACATTCACTCTAACGAGAACAATACTTCACAATGAAGTCAGTGACGTCTCATAACTACATTGTCGCAATTTTTTCGCTGACTTTAGAACCTATGTTTACTGGAAAATTTTTGCTTCTGTCATCGAATACTTTCCCACATGTCGGTTTTCACTACTAAGTGTGATTATGTATTATTTTTCGTATGATGACAGAGAAATATAGCCAGATATTTACAACAAATACATACATGTCTTTACAGATACACAAAATCTGACATTCGTAATGTTTTCATAGACATAAGTCCAGATTGTAAATCCAATCAAAAGCTTCTCCAGACAAACTGTGAAGGTCTTCCACTGTCCCTCTGAAAGCTCTGAGGGAACATTCAAATATTATGTGATGTACTCTTCGCTGCTCTTCACTGCAGTCACGTTCGGGGGAGGACTTCCATACCCACTGGGGCAGCAGATCTGCCCCGGTCAGTTCTGATCCGATTCAGCATGCACCAGCGTCATCGGGATGGTTGGAAACCTGCTGGTCGCTCCTGGAGAGTTTAGATTAGCTGGTGATGTTTATGGAAGATTGGTCTTCCCATTGACTGTTCAAGGTTTCTTGCATGTTGATGTTGCTGTCCTGAAGGATGATTAGACCCTACTGTGTGCCATGATGGGTTTCTACATGTCAGTCTCTGGAGTTCTGATAGTGAAATTTCTGAATGAACTGGTAGTTCCGAGTTATTTTTTATTCTTGTCCACAAGTTCCAGCAATCACCGTGACCTTCATAAGGATGATCGTGGGATATTACTAAGTACTGGTAGCCAGTGCGTCTTTGTGGGACACATTCATCCTGTGATGAGGCACATTGTTTGATTGAGCTGTGTGTCAAATATTTTAGTGCGAGCATTGCCTAGCCAAGTGGAACAGGAAGGTCGTATGTATATAAATTAAAAAGGAGCGGGGCCAAACCAGAACCTAGAGGCATACCATCATTTATTTTGTGAACTTTGCTTTTAGAATTGTCTGAGAACATCTGGAAATATCTATTATTCAGCATGTTACCAATTAGAGTGATTAGTTTCCGACGTGGGATGACACTGGTGAATTTGAGAAGGAGTTCGTCGTGCCAGACAGTATCATAGGCTGCAGTTGAATCTAAAAAGTACCCCACGTTTCTCCTCTGTTTCTCAAAGCCGTTTTCGATGTGAGTTGCAATTGCTTGCACCTGTTCCTGGCATCCCCTTCCTGGTCTAAACCCACCTTGCTCTTGGGTCGTGTTTGTTGACGACCTGAGCACACTGCTGTGAATGAGCCTCTATAACAGCTTGAACGTGTCTCTAAGAAGCGCAATGGGAATATAGTTTTCAACTTTGGATGGACCTTTGCTTGGCTTTAGTACAATAATAATCTTAGTTTTCTTGAAGAGAGGTGACAGATGGCCTGACTCCGGCGTATTTGAAAAGAAGCTGTTCAGCCATTTGACAGTAACAGGTTGAAAATGCAACAGAATAAATGATGATCAGTTGAAACCCTCAGCTGCCGACAGGTGTTGTTGATATACCTCGATGGGGACAGCTGAAAATGTGTGCCCCGACCGGGACTCGAACCCGGGATCTCCTGCTTACATGACATACGCTCTATCCATCTTTTTTTTTGCGTTTTGTTCGTTGTTGATCGTTGTGTTTGGTCGTTGCGGACGTCACATGACATCCGTTCAAGTTCGTTTGTTGATCCTTCCACTCAGTTTTTTATTACAGAGGTAAACCAGCTCTCTGACCGAACACGCTGAGCTACCGTGCCGACATCCAGCTGAGCCACCGAGGACACAGATGAATAGCGCGATTGCAGGAACTTACCCCCTTGCACGCTTCCCGTGAGACCGACATTCCCAACTGTCCAAAATCTACATACGTAATGTACCTAATAGATATTTGCCCATCCACTCTTTACTCGCGCACACTAAGGTGACGATTCCCGTAAAAGTTTAGGCAACCTGTGCGCATTCGCACAGACGAAGGTCAGTGGCTGGGTAGCCTTTAACTACATATATATTCGAGAACAGTTACTATCTTCAGAAATGCAACAGAAACTCAGGATAAATATGATCAACGCCTGCTGCCTCCCTAGGTTTCATGTTATTTATAACTTCTATGGTGTCTTCGAATTGAAATGGGGACGAAAACTCAGATGTTCGTGGAACCGACCGTATCGTTATTTTTAAGAGATGTATAACTTCTCTTTTGATGTGTTTATCTCTTCTTGACTTGGAGGTGGAGGTCATGTAATCGACCGTATTATTTAAATTCATACTCCCTGCTGCCAGCACTCCTATCTCAAATCTGTCTGTTCAATAATGTCTAATTATAACAGTACTTGTGATCTAAGAATATAAACTCTATATGTATGTATTTTTCCAGGTGTATCTTTCAAATTGTTTATTTCACTTTTTGTACTAGATGTAGTTTAACATGCCTACTAAAACATATGAATGTAAAATAAGTAGAATGCCTGGTTAGATGTAAGAGAGGGCCTGATGGCCCTAATCTTGCCAGGTTAAATAAATAAATAAATAAATAAATAAATTCATGCCACGTTTTTGTCAGATGTGGGGGACTGATGACCTTAGCTGTTTAGTCCCCCTTAAACATCCCAACAACCACCACTTTGTCAGATGGTGGTGTTTGGTGTTGTCCAGCTTTCTGATTAAAGACCAGGCCTACCTCCTGCAGTGAGTGTGATCCAAGGAAGCTATGATCTCTTCCTGTTTTGCCTGCTTCAACTGTATTGGTTTGGTGCATAAGTTCGCAGCGTTTTTGTTTTGCGTGTTGGTATTTTGGTTACTAAGGGTTTATTTATCGATTGTCATTTGTAGTTCACTGTTGCTATTCAAGTATACATATTGTCTTATCATTTGGAGGTAGGGAGTGGAGCTGTGGTCGTTGGAAAATGGAGAAATCGGAACATTTCTGATATATTCTCCGTTTAGTGTTCAGTAGAGGGGTGACTGCAGCGGAGGCAACCAGAAACATTTGCCCCGTGTGGAGGGATAATGCCGCTGGACAGAGCACAGCAAAAAAAATAGTTTTTTCTTGTTTTAAGGAGGATCGTTTTGACATGGGTGAACTTCCATATTTGGAACGACCTACTGGATTTGATGAAGATCGTTTAAATGCATTAATCCACAATGATCCACGTCAGTATACTGAAGAACTGGAAATAGTGATGAACTGTCATCATTCCAAACAACCCTATTGGCAGAACATCCGCAACTGAGCCTCATAGCAGAGGTTTAAAATACCGCTTCAGTTGTAAATTACTTTATTTTCACACGACCGGTTTCAGACCAACCTCAGGTGTCGTAGCTGTGCTGTGGTCCTCGAGCGCCGCGCCTACCAGACGCGGTGTGCTGCCTATGAGCGCAGAACCCCCTGTTCTGCGCTCATAGGTAGCACACGGCGCCCGGTACACGTTGATTAGGAAAGTGGAGTCATGAATAATTAAGAACGTCTTCAGTTAACATTTTGTTTCACTGACTCGCTTCTCCAAGAAGTGCCGATCGCAAGTGGGAAGCGGAAATGTTGAACTCAATTTCATTCATCATAATCGATGGAAAGCATGCAACTGCCATTCATTCAACTGCACCATTTACGTATTTTTTGATACTTACAAGGGAACCTCCCCATCGCACCCCTCTCAGATTTAGTTATAAGTTGGCACAGTGGATAGACCTTGAAAAACTGAACACAGATCAATCGAGAAAACAGGAAGAAGTTGTGTGGAACTATGAAAAAAATTAGTAAAATATACAAACTGAGTAGTCCATGCGAAGATAGGTAACATCAAGGACACTGGGAGGCCAGGTGTGCCGTGGTCCTGTGGTTAGCGAGAGCAGCTACGGAACGAGAGGACCTAGGTTCAAGTCTTTCTTCGAGTGAAAAGTTTAATTTTTTATTTTCAGTTTATGTGACAAACTCTTATGTTTTCATCACTATTTTGGGAGTGATTATCACATCTACAAGAAAACCTAAATCGGGCAAGGTAGAGGAATCTTTTTACCCATTCGCTAAGTGTACAAGTTAGGTGGGTCGACAACATATTCCTGTCATGTGACGCACATGCCGTCACCAGGGTCGTATAGAATATATCAGACGTGTTTTCCCGTGGAGGAATCGGTTGACCTATGACCTTGCGATCAAATGTTTTCGGTTCCCATTGGAGATGCACGTCCTTTCGTCTACTAATCGCACGGTTTTGCGGTGCGGTCGCAAAATACAGACACTAAACTTATTGCACTGAACAGAAACGTCAATGAACGAACGGATAGATCATAACTTTGCGAAAATAAAGAAAGTAAAATTCTCAGTCGAGGGAAGACTTGAACCCAGGACCTCTCGTTCTGCAGCTACTCACGCTAACCACGGGACCACAGTTCTGCTTAGCTCGCATTCGCATTGATATTGCCTATCTTGCATATGGACTACTCAGTTTGTATATTTAACTAATTTTTTTTCACGGTTCCACATAACTTCTTCCTGTTTTCTCGATTGATCTGTGTTCAGTTTTTCAAGGCCTATCCACTGTGCCACATTATAACTAAATCTGAGGGGGGTGCGATGGGGAGGTTCCCTTGTTAGCACTACGCGTTTCGAGAATTTCTCTTTGTCATGATCAAATATTTACATTAGTATTTTGTGTGTTGTGCTGACTGTCTTGCACTGTAGTCCTCTTTTAGGGGTGATAAGATACTATACCTCCTCCATTGTGCAGAAAACCACACACATGCAAACCATCACTCATTCAGTTTATGAAATTTCACATTGTATGTGTGTTTTTCTGTATAATGTAGTCCACCCCCGGTAGCTGAGTGGTCCAGGAGCGCCGTGGTCCCGTGGTTAGCGCGATTAGCTGCGGAACGAGAGGTCCTTGGTTCAAGTCTTCCCTCGAGTGAAAATTATACTTTCTTTACGGCACGGTAACTCAGCGTGTTCGGTCAGAGAGTTAGCTGCCCTCTATAATAAAAAAAAAACTGAATTAATGGATCAACGACGAACTGAAACGGATGTCTTGTGACATCCGCCCCGAGCAGATGCAACGAACGATAACGAACAAAATGAGATCTAAAAAAAAAAAAAAAAAAAATGTGGTCGGCGCGACACTGTCAATCCAAAGGGCCCGGGTTCGATTCCCGGCTGGCTCGGAGATTTTTCTCCACTAAGGGACTGGGTGTTGTGTTGTCGAATCATCATTTCATCCCCATCGACGCGCAAGTCGCCGAAGTGGCGTCAAATCGAAAGACTTGCACCAGGCGAGCGGTCTACCCGACGGGAGTCCCTCGTCACACGACATCTCTGGGAGGCAGAGAATGGTACCTTACAATCTCAAAATCACGAAACTGCCCTGTGCAAGAGAGCCGCAACACACAAATAAACAGCACACAAAATATTTATGTAAATATTTGCATTCGACAATGAGCATAAATTCTCGAAACGCTTAAAGCTAAGCATGAAAAAAAATGTACCAGATGTACTGTTTCATTATTTAGACAAGAAATATCAGAGCAACGCGAAGAGAGCAAAGAAATCAACTAGCTCTACAGGTGGTGAAACAACGAAACACTTGAAGTATGCATCCGAGTAAACCCAAAGGCTCCTGACGGTCGAAACAAACGAACGCGAAGCTGTGCATGCGCAGTAGAGACAGTTTGAAAACGGTTTCATTCGGTTGTGATACGAAACGTTAGCGACAGCCCCGGACATTCGCACAAGCCCCGCCCATTTACCCCCCTCCACACCTACCCCCCCCCCCCCGCCCCGGCACACCATTCAAGAGCACATCAATATGATCTTTGGTAGTCCTCGTCGCTGTCGTGTTTTTGTTCGTCGTTTTTTTTTACCGGTTTAACCGCGGTTGTTCATACTAGCAGTGTTGTGCTGTTAGTACTTCTTAGCAGTTAGTGTAATACTGTCAAAATGAAACATAGATATGCACTCTCAATAAAGTTATCATACACAAGGTACCTAATCTTGACTGCTGTGGTCAACTGCTGTCAAAAATGATATCTAACAGACATTAAAGTACAATAAGATGTGTTGGAATGACACTGACGAAATTATGTACATATGTTTAACAATAGGCAGCTCTAAAGCTCTCAAACACTGAAGAAGAACTCAAAGTAATCTCGTGTCTGCTATAAGCAAGCAGTCATAAGAGTTCACAAGTAAAAATTTACCCATTACACAGGCAAATATTAATGAAGAATGTCGCTGTATAAATATCTGACTGCTTGCATTACGCATTTCTACATTATCCCACTCATATTCTTTAGTCTTAATGAGGTAATCAGAAACAAACCAAGACATCGACTTTGCCTTGTTTATGCACAACATTGACTTTAGACAACCGAGATAATGGACAGCATCCTTGGCGATACTACCAATTAATGTTTCCCAACAGAATTTGTTACATTACGCGAGGTGACGGAAATTTGCGCTCACTGCAGTTAACAAATATCAGATGTTTGATATAGTGCAGATGAAAGCTCATGAAATAAAAAAGACAGTGTGGATACCATTTTTATTTTTCATTCTTATTGATGATTTTCAACTCGCATATTCAATGAACATATTTCTAATTCTTTTCACAATGGTACCGGAAAAACTGTATTTCGTACTAACTGCTGATTTTCTCCCTTGTTATGACTGGCATATCTGTGATAGGAACAACTTTGATGTTGTAACATGCGGCAGACCATGGGCGGAGCTTAGGATATGGATTGGTGTGGAGGGTGGTGATTGGGTGGGACTTGTGCACCGTCCGGGGCTGTCGCTAACGTTACGTCATTCGAGTAAACCCAAAGGCTCCTGACAGTCAAAACAAACGAACGCGAAGCTGCGCATGCGCAATAGAGACAGTGTACCAGATGCACTGCTTCATTATTTAGACAAGAAATATCTGAGCAACGCGAAGAGAGCAAAGAAATCACCTAGCGCTACAGGTGGTGAAACAACGGAACACTCGAAGTATGCATCCGAGTAAACCCAAAGGTTCCTGACGGTCGAAACAAACGAACGCGAAGCTGCGCACGCGCAGTAGTAGTTGTTGTTGTTGTGGTCTTTAGTCCTGAAACTGGTTTGATGCAGCTCTCCATGCTACTCTATCCTGTGCAAGCTTCTTCATCTCCCAGTACCTACTGCAACCTACATCCTTCTGAATCTGCTTAGTGTATTGATCTCTTGGTCTCCCTCTACGATTTTTACCCTCCACGCTGCCCTGCAATGCTAAATTTGTCCCTTGATGCCTCAAAACATGTCCTACCAACCGATCCCTTCTTCTAGTCAAGTTGTGCCACAAACTTCTCTTCTCCTCAATCCTATTCAATACCTCCTCATTAGTTACGTGATCTACCCACCTTATCTTCAGCATTCTTCTGTAGCACCACATTTCGAAAGCTTCTATTCTCTTCTTGTCCAAACTGGTTATCGTCCATGTTTCACTTCCATACATGGCTACACTCCATACAAATACTTTCAGAAACGACTTCCTGACACTTAAATCTATACTCGATGTTAACAAATTTCTCTTCTTCAGAAACGATTTCCTTGCCATTGCCAGTCTACATTTTATATCCTCTCTACTTCGACCATCATCAGTTATTTTACTCCCTAAATAGCAAAACTCCTTTACTACTTTAAGTGTCTCATTTCCTAATCTAATACCCCTCAGCATCACCCGATTTAATTTGACTACATTCCATTATCCTCGTTTTGCTTTTGTTGATGTTCATCTTATATCCTCCTTTCAAGACACTGTCCATTCCGTTCAACTGCTCTTCCAAGTCCTTTGCTGTCTCTGACAGAATTACAATGTCATCGGCGAACCTCAAAGTTTTTACTTCTTCTCCATGAATTTTAATACCTACTCCAAATTTTTCTGTTTCCTTTACTGCTTGCTCAATATACAGATTGAATAACATCGGGGAGAGGCTACAACCCTGTCTCACTCCTTTCCCAACCACTGCTTCCCTTTCATGCCCCTCGACTCTTATAACTGCCATCTGGTTTCTGTACAAATTGTAAATAGCCTTTCGCTCCCTGTATTTTACCCCTGCCACCTTCAGAATTTGAAAGAGAGTATTCCAGTTAACGTTGTCAAAAGCTTTCTCTAAGTCTAATGCGCAGTAGAGACAGTTTGTAAACGGTTTCATTCGGTTGTGATAGCTTTACCCGACCTAACCTAATTTCCGCAGGAGCCGGCGCACAGCCAGCGGCCGTCGTCGCTGCTGCGGCCGCAGCACAACAGCTTCCTGGGCTACCACCCGCACGCGCACGCCCACCACCAGCAGCAGCAGCCGCCGACCGCGTTCGGCGCGGGTTACCTGCGCGCCACGGCCACAGGGCCCGCCTCTGGCCCCGGGCCTGGCGTCGGCGTGGGGGCCGGACCCACGGCGGCGGCAGCGGGCGCGGCGCCCGCCTCCAACCTGCTCGGCTCCGGAAACTTCGGCGTCATCCGCGGCGGCACCTTCTACAACAAGTCAGTACCCCAGCTCGCCTACAATGTGTCTCTCACACATTGAACAGTGTTGCCAAACAGTCAGTACAAGGTTATTACAGGGTAGCGCACGAAATGTGTTACCAATTGTTTCGTCCGCAGCTCGTGGTCGTGCGGTAGCGTTCTCGCTTCCCACGCCCGGGTTCCCGGGTTCGATTCCCGGCGGGGTCAGGGATTTTCTCTGCCTCGTGATGACTGGGTGTTGTGTGATGTCCTTAGGTTAGTTAGGTTTAAGTAGTTCTAAGTTCTAGGGGACTGATGACTATAGATGTTAAGTCCCATAGTTCTCAGAGCCATTTGAACCAATTGTTTCTTTCACAATTTACGAGACACATTAGATATCCCGCTGGGATCTCTACAGCAGTACCAGCAGAGCTTGGAAAGACAAATGAGTTACGAAATGACGTGTAATTCACGATACTACCGCTAGGAGACTAGTAAGCAGCAATGGTTGACAATGGAAGACTGACGACACAGCAATTGTGTTACTTTTTCATGAAACGAAAAGCCTTGTTGTGACTCAGACGCGTTTTCGACAATAGTTTAACACACGATGGGTCCCTTGCAAGAAGACCATCCACAGGTTGTACGATTAATTTGTACAGGAAGGAACAGTATTGGAAGCGAAGCGACCTCGGCCTAAGCCTGTTTGTTCGCCGGAGAATATTGAAGCGGTACGAGTTGCTGTACAGAGAAGTCCCGGGAAATCGTGTAGAAAGGCAGCGGTGCAACTGGGAATATCCAGACGCTCCGTTCAACGCATTCTTAAAAGTGGCCTCCATATGTACCCATACAAGATGACCTGTGCACAGAAGCTCACTGAAGTACACAAGCAGCAGAGACTACTGTTTGCTCAGTGGGCGGAGGATAGGGAAGAAACTCTCAACAACGTTTGGTTTTCAGACGATGCGCATTTTCATTTAGACGGTGTGGTTAACAAACAAAATGTATGCTTTTGGGCCACTGAAAACCCACAAGTGCTTCATAAACGACAACATTATGCTCCGAGGATTACAGTGTGGGCAGCAACTTATTGGACCCTTTTTCTTTGAAAAAACTGTGAACAGCGAGCGCTATTTGAGCATGCTTCGCAATAGCTTCATTCCACAGCTTCTTGCTACTGCCTTGCCCTTCAACACGCAATGGTTCATGCAAGATGGAGCAAGGCCACATACTACACACACGGTGTTGAAGTTTTTACACGAGCATTTCGACAAGGATCATTTCACTCGGGTTTCCAGGTCGCTTCAATGACGGACAAAATTGGACCCCCAATATTCCAGACCTCAACCCACTTGACTTTTTTCTTTGGGGTACCTAAAGGAAAAAATTTTCCCGTAAGGTCCACGTGATTTAATGGAGCTCAGAAGACTTATTCTTCAAGCTTGCAGTGAAATTACGGAAGACATGTGCTCGTAGGGTAATCACTTACTTCAGTGTTCGTTTGAAGGAAGTTAGGAAACGAAATGGTGGACATATTGGGCATGTGCTGAGTTAGAACAAATCTCCATGTATGGCTCTTCATTGTAGTATATGTTCCTTTCAGATTGTATTGACAATAAAGTTTATATTCAAAAAGAAAATGGTAACACATTTCGTGCGCCACCCTGTATATACTGAGCTTATGAGTCTCTCGTGTGTGGAAGCCCTAGCTCCTAGGCGATGAACAATATTGGATAATATTGCCTGATGCGCAATAATATTGAACATGTAGGGGTGAGATTGAGAGGTTGCGATATACACTAAGGCGATAAAAGTCATTGGATACCATAAGCACATATAGAGATGGCGGTAGTATCACGTGCACAAGATCTAAAACGGCAGTCCACTGGCGGAGCTGTCAACTGTAACCAGAAGATTCATGTGCATAGGTTTCCGACGTGATTATGGGCACAGGGGGAAAATAACGGACTTTGAATGCAGGATGGTGGTTGGAGCTAAACGCAGGGGACATTCCATTTCGGAAATCATTAGGGAATTCACTATTCTAAGATCCACAGTGACAGGAGACAGGAGTATGACAAGAATACAAAAAGGCGTTACTTCTCACCACGGACAACGCAGTGGCCGACAGCCTTCACTTAACGACCGGCAGCAGTGACGCGTAAGTAGAGTTGTCAGTGCTAACAGACAAGCAATAGTGCGTGAAATAACCGCAGAAATCGATGTGGGACGTAAGGTGAATATATTCGTTAGAACAGTACGGCGGTATTTGACGTTAATGGGCTATGGCAGCAGACAACTAATGAGAGTGCCTTTGCTAACAGCACATCATCACTTGCAGTGCCTCTCCTGAGCTTGTGACCGCATCGTTTGGACCCTAGACGACTGGAAAATTGTGGCCTGGTCAGATGAGTCCAGATTTCGGTTGATAAGAGCTGATGGTAGGGTTCGTGTGTGGCGCAGACCACACAAAGCGATGGACTCAAGTAATCAACAAGCCGCTGTTCAAGCTGGTGGAGGCTCCGTAATGGTGTGGGCTGTGTTTACATCGAATGGACTGGGTCCTCCGGATGTCATTTGCAGTCATTCAAGGACATCATGTTCCCAAACAACGGCGGAAATTTTATGGACGACAATGTGGCATGTCACCGGGCCACAGTTCTTTACTATTTCTTCGAAGAACATCATGGACTTTTTAAATAAAAGAAACGCTTTTAAAATTCTATGTGTTAATTCTTCTTGTCTACATATTTGCAGCCCTCTGCCGCTAAAGGACTCCGAACATGGCACTGTGTAACATAACTATCTCGGTGTGTGAGAAACAGTGGGCAGTAATCGAGTTTCGGATTCGAAGAGTTTCTCCACATAAGGCGCGCCCTCTCCTGCAGCATGACAACGCTAGACCAGACACGAGCTCTGGATGCTAGTGGGTGGAGCTGTGGGTGCTACAAAATAGTGCTAGTTGGATAAATTGGAACATTTCCAGTTTGAGTTTGGAAGATGGTTGACAGCACATGAGGCAGGCAGAAACATTTGCGCCTTGCGGGGGGTAATGCCATTGGACGCAGTGCAGCAAGAAAAAACCTGTTTTTCATTTTAAGGGCTGTGATTTTGACATTATTCTCCACATTCAGGAAGACCTTTGGGGTTTGAGAAGATCATTTAAAAGCGTTAATCGACAACCATCCACATCAGTGTACTCGAGAACTGGCAAATGCGATTAACTGCGATCATCCCACCATCGTGCCACATTTGCATGCAATGAGGAAGATTCAAAAATCGAGTATCACATGCTCTAAGCCAAAATCACAAAAATCAGTGGGTGACCATATGTGCATCTCTTCTTGTTCCTCATCACTTGACTCATGAGCAACACTGATCATTCCTATCCTGTATCATTACTGGCGACGAGAAGTGGTACCTTTATGCTACCATAAGGAAACGAAAAGAGTGGTGGAGCCCAAACAGAGCAGGAACTCCCCATACAAACAAAGACTTCCATGCATCCAAAAATTATGTTATGCACCTGGTGGAACACGGAAGGTGTGGTTTTTCAACAAATTGCTCCGCTAAGGTGTAACCATCCGTGCTGACGTACCGTACAAACAAGTGTCAAATTATTATTCGCAGATGGTTGTGTGACATGGCATCCAACTTACATTATTCATTATACTCCCTCAGTGTGCGCCCACACGTTGCCGTTGTTGTTTCGAGTAGGGTGCAGAAGTTCCGCTGAGAAGCCCTTACATATCCCATATATATTATAAACGTGAAATTTTGTGTGTAAGCATGTTTCTTACACCTTCAAGCTAAAACAATTGGATGGATTTGGGAGAAATTTTAAAATAGATTATATCGTGAATGGGCTACTTTTAAATGTGTGTGGTAAAAAATATTTATCAATTTGAAGAACACAATGAGAAATGTGGAACAATAATTACTCTCAGAAAAAGCTATCTATTCTGACTTTCGAACCGCATCCTATTTGTGAAAATGCTTTTATTGTTTAGTATGTCTTCGATATTACGATTCAACGTAATGAATATAATGGTTGTACAATCCTCAAACTGTTTAATCCATACTTCTATACAATCCCAATGCATTTTAGCCGCTGAGCATCAGGCATATCTTACAGCTTCCGAGACCCTTGAAGACACGACAGTCTCATTTAAATGCTGTACAACACAGACACGTAGTGGCTTTACACGTACAGCGTAGTAGGCTTTTAGTAAAGCTGAATCTGATTATGATATGTGAGCGCATCTGCTGGTAACAGGCATACACGAAAAAAAATTGCGCTGCACCGAAATAGCAATTGCTTATTTTCTTTCTTCGTCGAGTTAGTTTGCTTGTTTCTCTGTCAGCGTCTCCAGTTGTTTCAAAACTTGGTGTTTTTTCCCCTACTTATTCTGTCAAATACTTTGAAGCACTCTAGTTTAGTGACGCTGCAGTCCTCAATAGGTAACAAACGCGAAACATCGAAATCCTTCGATCAAATAGTGTATTTTGTTCAGAAACAGCCAGCCAACGTTCGAGGTCCCACAATACCATAGTAAAGTAGCAGCAAGAACTCCACTGCTGAAAATGAGTGAACTGCGTAGGCGGCATGTATGTGAACCAAACACTGTTGCTACATAAACCATGTTACAGCCAGACATTTGTTTGGAGCAGTCATTTCTTTATATGCTACATGGGCGAAATGACTGTAGAAATGACACCCTGATAACAGCGTGCATTTACAGTGATAGGCTGGAGGAAACGCGTCTCCTCATAGGCTGAAGATAGGAGCACGAGGATTAGGTGAACTTATGCACCACTCCCAGTTAATTCCTGAACCGCCCTTTCTGGTTTTTTTCTTTTCTCTTTCTGGTCAGTTTTTGTACCTTGTGCCTTGCACACATCAGTCTCACCACAAGCTCAATGCAGTCCTGTGTTCAGCTCGTGGCATTGACTTGCAGTGGCAATGGGTGATTTAGACTTTTTTGTTGCAGCGATGATGACCGCGGAGTGTTCGGTGGTGGTGGCAGTGGGGACGTGGGCCTCCTGGGCAGTTCCTACTACAGCAACGGTCACGGCCGGCCCTCCTACTACAACCCACGCCCCCAGCCACACCACCACGACTTCTTTGCCAACTTCCGCGACTTTGCAGACATCAACACCCCCACCAAGTCATCCTATTCGCAGTACGTTGTCGTCTACGCCAACAAGAACGCGACAGGAGCAGCTTCTGCAGGCCGGCCCAAGAATATCATTGAGCAGCTGGCGCTGCTGGACAGTGAGCCAGCGTCCACACCTACATCGGCGTCCTCTGCAGTGTCTGCACCCCAGAAAATCAAGAAGAAGCCCCTAAAGCCAGCCAAGGGCAAGGGCACAGTCCAGCGGCACGCTGACAAGGACGGTAAGCCGGGCCGCAAGAAGACTCCGGCGGAAGCGCCCAGCTACCAGAAGGACACCTACGAGCCTCTACTCGCACTCAGCTGAGTACCCACTCTGACGGCACCGTCACAACTGCCACAGTGTCCACTGCACGTAGTGGGCAGTCGCCATCACACGTCCGATGGACAGATTTTCCTCCAGGTGCAGGCAATGTTACAGTGGACAATTTACTTGCATGAATGGTGCTCTGTCTTGCCAGACTTGAGTTTGACAACTGTTGTACCTGAAACACACTGTACAGAGTGTGCAAGTCATAATGCCATAAATTCATTACGCTGAAGAGTCAAATTAATAAAGATGTAGGCACATAACCCTCTCACACAACTGATACAGATCAAAAGTTTTCCAACAACTGTACAGTTTCAATATGGGCCTCCTTAATGGCACATAGAAAAGCCTGTCTGCAGCCCTACTCAGTTTTTTCCTCAGCCCGTGCTAACAATCCTAAAGTGATGGTACAGATGTTGTCAGCTATTTGAAACTTGGTTCACATCTTCAATGCCGTGAGCTTTACTGGAAAAAACACATACCCTAGTGTAGCCTAAAAGAAGGTACTCTGAGACATTACACTTCAGGAACATGTTGGCTGCAGTATAAGATCCACCATCCCTATTTGTTGTCCTGCAGAAATTTCATCTTTCAGTGGTCAGTGTTGTGGGATACTATTCTGCTCAGACCAGAATTGCATGTGTGCAAGCCCATTTGAGTAGTCTTTCTAGGTCCACTAATGCTGATGTATTCTCTGCAGGTGACTGTGGTGCAATTACCTGCCTATACACCCATTGTCTTCCTTGCATGGTTTATACATGGCTCCAGTGGCCACAAGCGTCTATGCCATGCTTTTATCCATTCTATCTGTTGTTGATTTGTGGTGCATGTGATGAAACTTCTTTTGTACCAAACCCGTGGATGAAATCAAGCATATCACACCACAACATGTTTGTTCTCCTCATGAATATTGTTCTAGTAACACACGAACCTGATTTATCCTAAAGAGCAGACTTTAAACAAACCAACCATAAAATAATCTTTTAAGACCCTCCGAGTTATGTGAGAGTTGCATATCCGTACCTTTATTACTTTTGATCCTAGATCACAGTGAAATTATGGCATTATGAGTCAGACACCCTGTATAAAGATTAGTATGCAAAGAGCATTTGAGGCTATTGAAGTGACGAGCAGGAGACAAGTCTCAGCCTGAAATTTTAGCAGCATTTCACCATTTCTGTACTCCAAGCACTAGAGTGGTCCTCTATGTTCTTTTATGAGCACTGAAAACAACAGTGAGCATGTTCCACAAATCACCTTCATTCACCAGCAATTTTTTTCACTCATTTTTTGTGGAATTAAAATGCTCAAGATATGGAATGCTATTTATATTTTATTCATCAACATTAGTCATGTATTTCTTATTCTCAGTAAAGTGACAGAACTTTTGTCAGGGTAAGATGCTCTCCATTTAGATGATGGCTCAAAAACTTATGAAATATACACATTTATAGTTTTCTTTTTTGTACATATGAGAATGTTTCAGAAGAGAATCAAACTGGATACATTAGATTTTCTCCAAAGATTCTGTGCATTAGGCACCGCATGGCATATGTAAATCGAAAATCAAGCGATGGAACTGCACTGTACAAAATATCAACAGTCACAGTAGAAACAAAAGCCCCAGAATGGATCATATTATGAACACAACATTTATTTTGTGTGAGGAAAGCGAGGACACTGTAACTGAAATTGATCATCAGCTCACTTTCTAAGTGACTCTGGCATGCAGGAATGGAGTGAATGAAGAAATGGCATTTAGGTTACTGAATTAATCCAGTTGGCATTTTCCTGGAGTGGTTTTATAGAAAATGCAATAGGGGAAACCAGAATGACCTGATAAGATTTAAATAAAGCTCCTTCAATTTTTTTTTTACTTTTCCCTCATATCAAGCAATATATAAACGCATTAGAAGGTTATTATTCTCTGACTAAGCAAAGTAAATTACTCCGCATGCATTAATAGCTGCAAACTTCAATCACATAATATCAACCTTCACAGCAACTGGCCCACAGGACTCTCAAAACAATGATAGTATCTTTCTTCATTTCAATCCAGAACCATTGCAAAACAAAATGAAAGGAAATGCAAAAACATTTTGTGCAGCAATTCAGTGGTATGACCTAGTCAAAAGAATGAGTATAACAAGATTCACATGATCGGATTAAAGGAGTTATTTATGCATTACTGATAATCAGTTAAGTGTCTTCTGTGTCCCATTGTTTCAGAAAGGTTTATCTGCAAAGTATTTCAGTTTGCAGCAGTTGCTAGAATCATTCACTGTAAATTATAGACTCTTACAATCTCATTTCAAGATAATGTGAGTGTAATTCTGATTTTCATTCACTCATTCATTCATACACTTCACTAAAATTGTTCAATTTAAGCTCTTGGTGAAAGAGTTAATGCAATTCTCTCTTTTCATGGTGCAGCAATAAAATTGAGGCAGTGTTTGTCATAGTTTCCTTTCCTCAAATAAAGAAACATCCAAGATGACTTGAGAGGTTAAATAAATATGCATCAGATAGCATAAAAATATTTCACACATTGTGTATTTGCTCATATGTGAATTTTTAATTATTTATTATGATTTTGTTGCACCCAATTTCAAAGCACATGCTTTCAAATACACACACCACACCTCCGCAACTCACATGCTTACACTGGACACACTTTACCACAAAACTGAAAATATTGCTGTTAGTCCTATCCACACTGAAAAATGAAAATCAATGTATATGCATTTTATATGATGATCATTACCATAAGACATGGAACGAAATAGCTAGTGGGAATACAGTCAAGAGTATTTCAACCATGTCTACAGCATATTTTCTTTAATTCCACGGTTGTTATGAGGACAACAAAATATGTTGAGTCATACTTTGTAGTTTTTATTCAGTGCACTGAGATTTAATCATCTGCAAATATTGTTATTCTTTATTGTTGATTTTTGTAATTAAACAGTCAAATTTCATAAAAATACATATAAATTAAAGTAAGAGAAAGTGTGTTTCATTTGTTCACTTATACCTTTGTTATTACTTCAAATAATGGAAACTCCAGGTTGGAATATCAAAAATATAAGGAAAAGATGTATTGCTACTTACCATACAGATGACACGTTAAGTTGCAGACAGGCACTTAGAATTATCATGATATGTACAAACTATTTTTGACGGATGGACACTGATTTGATAATGTCAAGTTTTGGATTGATACAGATGTGTGGAAATATGTGGAACAGCCAACTACTAATCTCCAAGATGAAGTTTTTATAAGTCATCATGGCCCCTAAATCCCTTCATGTAGGAAAGACTTCAGGGACATGGAACAAGTCAAGTTATACATTACCAGCCAGAAACAACCACTCCAGTAAAGTATACAAAAAAACAAATTATGGCTACCATTAATCTACTGAAACTGATAGTTTTGGTAATTACTTCAAGATTACTTTACGTATGCGTGTTTGGAGAAAAACACCTACCTTGTGGGGGAGAGGGGAGCGGGGGTGGAGAGAAGTCATCCCTTCTCCTACTATACTACTCAGCTGCTGTTTTCATCTAAAACTTTCAACAAAGCAATTCTGTAACATTACATGGGCCACTGTCAACTGCCAATGTAATGGCAAAGTTACAATCAGAGTAATACAAATATTAGGTTTACACAAAATTTACATTCCTGAGACCATGAATTCTGATAATTGTAGAAGGGATAGATAAAGAGACATTCTTTTACTTTGTTTTTAAATACAGGGTTATTCAAAATCATCTAGACACACTGAAGTGACAGTAAAAATGTTTGTATTGAGGTAACGTATTATATGATTGAATGTAGGGAAACAGCAAATCAGTTATGGTGACTTCCATCAGCATGGCTACTAGACCAATGGTGAAGGTATTCTGCATAATGGAGATGTGCGAGATTCAGTCCATAACTGCACTGTACCAGAAATTCTGGAGCTCATTTAACAAGGCTCCACCTATGAAAGAATCCATTTACGAGTGGGAATATAACTTTAAGGAAACAAGAAGTCTCTGTAAAGACACAAGCACACAGCAAGCAATTGGCATCTAAGGAACTGATTGAAGGGATCAAGGAAATATTCCTCAGAAATCCACAAAAGTCAATGTCTCATGCCAATCATGACCTAGGAAATCCAAAGCCAATTATTTGGAGTGTGCTCACCAATACCTGAAAATGAAATCATTTTGGATTCAGCTGCTCCAAGTCATTACACAGAACATGAAATATTTGCAGAAATAGCTTTTCACTGAAATGCAGTTGTGGACTCACTCTTGCACAACTTAATCAAGCAAAATGCCTTCTCTGTTGCTGGTTATCACTGTCAAAAAAGCTTCTTGTTACTGTTTCCATACATATCATATAATAGCTTACCTCCATGCAAACAGTTTTTACAAATACTCAACAGTGTCTAGATCATCTGAATAACCCTGCAATGGGGATTTTCAGTTTCACATCTAACATGCACTGGCAACCTGTTGTAGACTTGAGCTCCCAAATGTAAAACTCTATTCTCAACCATAGAGTAGTCTATACGATAATTATTTCTACTTCAGTAGTTGTGTATTCATCAATTCACTCTTGGTGTATGGTCATTTAAGTGGAAGAATCCCTAGATCTCTGAAAGAGTTAACTTTACACCATACTCTTATATCACACTTTTGAAGAATAAATACTTTTTCACCTTAATTAATATGCACAAAATTATGCCTTAGGACAGAATGGAGTGAAAGAATGCTTGCAATCCTGTCTGAAGGATGGCACAATGATATATATATATATATATATATATATATCAAACAAAAGCGCTGGCAGGTCGATAGACACACAAACAAACACAAATATACACACAAAATTCAAGCTTTCGCAACAAACTGTTGCCTCATCAGGAAAGAGGGAAGGAGAGGGAAAGACGAAAGGATGTGGGTTTTAAGGGAGAGGGGGAGTCATTCCAATCCCGGGAGCGGAAAGACTTACCTTAGGGGGAAAAAAGGACGGGTATACACTCGCACACACACACATATCCATACACACATATCCATCCACACATATACACACACAAGCAGACATCTCACAAGCAGACATATATTGGTCTTTAAATATGTCTGCTTGTGAGATGTCTGCTTGTGTGTGTATATGTGTGGATGGATGTGTGTGTGTGCGAGTGTATACCCGTCCTTTTTTCCCCCTAAGGTAAGTCGTTCCGCTCCCGGGATTGGAATGACTCCTTACCCTCTCCCTTAAAACCCACATCCTTTCGTCTTTCCCTCTCCTTCCATCTTTCCTGATGAGGCAACAGTTTGTTGCGAAAGCTTGAATTCTGTGTGTATGTTTGTGTGTCTGTCGACGTAAAGCAGGCAGAACTGGCTCCATTCCTTACCCATCTGGATGCCCAGGAACTTCCCACATGAAGCCTCATCCAATATGTACTGACTGCTCTTTACATCTGGTACCTGAGAGTCATTTTTATTTGTTTGAGACTGCTTAATATTAGTTTATGTAATGGTTAGGTTGTTGGCTGTTGACCCACTGTAAGCATCTTCCATTAGTCTTCAGGCTGTGTCTGGTGCAGATGTGTTCGATCCCTTCATCAATTTAATTGTGCCAGCAGTAAATGCTACTGTTCTTGAAGGATCCTTCAAATTCCCAGGTAAATCATTTATGTAGACCAACAGCAAGAGTGGGCTAAACACACTACGACACCAGTCTAACATTTCCACCATTTGAATTTAAACTTATTACTGTTGCACGATTTGCTAATGTGATCCTTTATTCTCTACCATAGGGATAAAATTCCATCCACACAAGCAGAAGACTTTTAATGGCGTAACATTTTAATATCTCCAGCATAATTTTATAAACAATGCTATCAAATGCCTTGTCAAGATCACAAAAAATGCCAATAGGACAATTTTTATTGCGTAGATCTACTAGAATTAAGTTTATGAGACCATATATTCTTTCTCAGTGGGAGGGAGCTTTTACAGAATGCTAACTGAGCAGTTGTTAAGAGATCATTCTCAGAAAGATGATTCAGTGTTCTGCTTCTCACTTTTAACACCCTAACGATTCCTGTAATTCTCTCTAACAAATGAGCTGGAAAAACAGATGTCTCACGATGCCATGTGTATTGCCAGTCTAAATAAATTTACTGGATCTGCTCTCAATGGAACATTTCTCATCCACATGTTTTCAGATACTGCTCCAAAAAATTCATTGTCTTTAGTAGCCAGTGATTTGAAATTCATATCACCTGCCTCACTGCTACCGTCATATGGAAGTTCAGTATAATTTGCCTTGCAGAGTTCGTTCATTTTCCGTCTATTAATACATCTCTAACTGTTCTTGTCTTGTTCTTGCCTTTTGCTGGTACACTTAAGATATTTGCAATACTGCTTGTAGTGCATCCAAGTCTTGATTAGATCTAATCTTTTGCACCAAACAAAACCCTGTCCTGTTGTAAAGGAAAAGCTCAATTCACAATGTTGTAATAGTATTTTTAGAAAAGCAATTTCTCTTGGAATTTCTGTTCTTGGTAAACTTTCTCCAGTGTTTCGTCCTGTAAATTCTCTATGAATAGTAAACCCGATCAGCATTTACAGTTCTGGGAAAGTTTCCTTTTCCTTTCCTAGTTAAACCTGACTGATGGGGTACTTGCTTGTTGAACTGATATAAACATTATTAACATTCTACACCTTTATTCTCCACGTCTACATTTTTGCAGCTCTCTGCCACAAGAAGGGTCTTAACTGTAACACGTAATATGGCATTGTGCAATGTAACTATGTCAGTGCATGAGAAAGAGTGTGCTGTAATTGAGTTTAGAATCTGAAGAGTTCATCCACACATGGAGCACCCTCTCCTTCAGCATGACAATAGCAGAGCACACACGAGCAATGTGACATCTGTAACAATCGGACATGCTGGGATCACCATCATCAATCATCCTCCATACAGTCCAGACTTAGCCACATCTGATTTTCATCTATTTCCAAAACTTACAGAACACCTTCGAGGACTTCACTTTGCTAAGGGTGAAGCAATGCATGCAGTGGTGTGGTTGCAGCTCTGTCAACAAAGTCAAACATTCTACAGTGACGGTATCAACAAATTAGTGTTTCGTTGGGAGAAATGTGTTTATCACAAGGAGGACTACGTTGAGAAATAAATATGTGGACATGAAGAATAAAGATCTAGAATGTTTTATTTAAAAAGCATGAAGAGTTTTCACACAAAAATGCGGATGCATTACTTTTCACCACATCCCTTCAGATATTAGAAAATGAATAAATAAATATGAAACAGAATAAGAATAAAGGAAAAATTACAAGTTCCTGAATACAGGAAAAAAGGGAATCTGAACTGTAACAGTACATGATGAAAACTAATGATAGTAAAGTGGAAAGGAGAAAACTAGAAGACATGGACCCAAATAATATGTATTCAGCCGTTTGTGTGCCATACCAATGGGAGCTTTGAATCATGAGTACAATTTATAGAGGGTAGCATTGTTGCTGTTGTTGTTGTTGAGGCAGTGACGGAGAAAGGAGGAGGAGGAGTATCCAATAGGCAGTTCCAAAGCCACTGTTGAGCTTGACCGAGCATGCTATTCAGCTCACTGGACAATCCTGTGACAGACCTCTCATGTAAATAGACAGCCAGTACTGTGATAGATTTTCATGGCAGCAAGTCAGAAGCAGGGATTGTCAAAGCTACCTGCAACAAGGGATAATGCTCATAGATCATATGACTGCATGCAGTAATGGTGTAGGGATGAAACAGCATATTAAACAGAATGACATGAGTTAGAAAAAGGGAGGAAGTATTTTGGTTAACTTACCATCAAGAACAACATCATTAAAGATAGAGAGACTGTTCAGCTCAGGGTAAGAAATTGGATGTGTACATTTCAAGGGAACCATCCTAGCATCTGCCTTAAATTATTTGTAGTAACTATGGAAAACCTAGATTTCAATGGCCGAATGGGAATTTGAACTGTTATCCTCTTTAACACAAGTCTAGTATGCTATGCACAGCACCAGCTCAATCTCACATTTGAGAATACAGGAACTTGGATTCTTCTAAGCAATGGAAAATCCAAGTTGGAATGTAACAATATTATAAGAAGGAAAGTTGCTACTCACCATATAGCAGAGACGCTGAGTCGCAGATAGGCACAACAAAATATTTTCACACTTAAAGCTTTCACCCAAGTGCCTTTGTCAACAATAGACACACATACGGACGCACACACACAACTGCAGTCTTAGGCAACTGAAACCACACTGCTTATGGTTTCAGTTGCCTGAGACTGCAGTTGTGTGTGAGAGTTGTGTTTGAATGAGTGTGTTTGCTTGCATGTGTCTATTGTTGACAAAGGCCATTGGCTGAAAGCTTTAAGTGTGAAAATATTTTTGTTGTGCCTATCTGCGACTCAGCATCTCTACTATATGGCGAGTAGCAACATTCCTTCTCATAATATTGAACTTTAGAAGAATATTTTTGAAAGGGACACTGACAACTAATACAAACCTCGAAACTGATCGAAGTTCTTAATGTTCTTTTTCTTCCTTCCAAGCAATATTTAGTGTGTATGGAAAGTTACCATTTTTATAATTTAATTTTGTCCCAATCCACTCGCCATATATTGCTAAACAGTACTGGTTTCTACATGATTTAATCTGTTTATAGATAGTGTAAAGGTCTGACAACTCTTAATATTTTAAAGCCAACACTTTCTCTCTTACTGCATACTGACATACATAGTACCTCCTACCTTATTTTTTGAGTTGCTTCATATTTATGACACAAACTTTTAATTCTATGATCCTGTACCTGATTATCTCAGTCAATCCTAGTAACACAGTTTAACTATGTTTCATGGCCCATTGTGATATCAACCTTCACAAGATGATACATCGTCTATTACCCCGCGTGAGTAGACAGAGCCCTAATACCTATATAGGATTCAAAACATATCCTGTGATCATACAATGCAATCATCTATGACCAACATTTCTTCCTTGATGTCAGGAGGCTTGGGACTTTGTTGCTTTAGTAATATGTTCTTTCCTGTCTAAATTACTGGTGCAGAGGACATAAGAAGCTATGAAGGTACGCAGTAAAACATTGTGTCCACTGCATCAGAAAACAAATATTTTGAACACCTTTCTGGTAGGTGGAAAACATCTGGCTCGGGCAACATGAACAACTGTCATCTAGGTAATACTGATAAAACAGAAATAGTAGATCATGTTGTTTGGTGCCAGTGAATCAGCAAATACAACTTTCCAAAAATTTATGTTTTTCAATTTTTATGGCCACTATGAGCTAACACAGTAATGACTAGACATAGACAAAATTCAAGAACTACATCAACAGGAAGCAACATACAAGTTATTAGACATGAGACTTAATTCAGTAAAGCAAACAACATCAGTTCCTTCATCAAATGAGCCTGAGGACTAACGTAAGCTTTACTTAATATCATTTGGATGACATGAAGATATGTATAATGTATACACAGGTATGTATAATATAAACAGTTCAAATCTTTAGTATATATGTACCAACACATGGTCTAAAGTGTAACTTATTTAAGCAGTAGAGGATGGCAATGAATCTAACCATGTATCTCCTCAGACTTAAATGACGTCTTCTGCAGAAGGAAATACAATTTTAGTCAAAAAATACACTTAAGACTTTGGCCTAAACCACAAAAACATCATATCAAGAATTCAGCTACTCTGCAAAGAAATAGTTTTATATCTATTACATTGCACTAAATAATTAAGACAAAAGTGTGATAATAGCTTCCAGAAATATGTATCATGAGCAGAGTGATGCACTTAAGGCTATGAACACCCACTGAAGAATGTGACCCACAAATACAAACAATAAAGAAATGAAAACAAATTACTGGATTGGGGCTGACATAATATATAAATCCAAAAACAAAAGAGATGGATTTCTAAAGGTTTCAGGATTTTATATAGTCCTGTTAAATGGATAAGAAGAAAACAAAGGTATAATGGACAATGCTTTAGGAGTGAGTGAAAACTTTAAATCTGATAAGAGATGGGATGCATCACCAGTGCATATTTCATTCCCTCTCTTTAAGCTAGTGTGTGTGTGTGTGTGTGGTGTGAGCTAAAACCATTCCAATTTTGGTGGGTAGTTACACACTTTTCTTCTTTGATATATTTAGTTATTTTGATATATTCTAGGTCTTTCAGCTGGCTACCATCACCCAAATGGTGCCGTATTTAAGCTAACTGAATAGTTGGTATCTTTAGGCGGTTCTGATGACCATTCTCTGTTGGGCACCATCAAGAGATGTGCAAAATAGTTTGATAGAATTTAAATACAAAATGCAAAATAAATTTTCAAAACACGTACATTGAAACAAATACCTCTGGTCAGTGAATACATTATATGCCATCTCTTTTACTGATTTTAACACGAATATTTGTTCAAATATTTCATCTTCCATGTACCACCTATGTGGCCTATTATTATTGGTAAACAAGTATTATATGTAAGGATTTTTTTTTCAGCTGGATATCTGTTCAAGGAATCAAAACTAATTGTCATTATCTCTTAAGTAATGTAGTGTTTCCAGATCTACTGCAGTGTGAGCACTGCCACTGGGTACAGAAGAATCAGTCATCAACAGACATGTAAGATTCCACCCCCTTTTTCTAATCAGAATGTTGTTAAGTTCTTCCAATTTTCTTCTTGTTTCATCTTCCACACTTCTTAAACAGTTCTTTAATGTAGTCTCTGCTACTGTTTGGTACCCATTTCAGCTTTAAGAAAGTATACGATATGGATAGTAACACACATCCTCTGCTTTTGGTTCCTCTAATTTACAGAATCTCTCAAAACACCTATCAAGACTTCCTTTAATAAATCCTATGAACACACAACAATATGTAGGGTTATACATTTGTAAGCTTCTTAGCACTCTCATCAGTTTTGGCAGAAGACATCCATAGTAGGTACCTTAATCCCTTCTAAATTTCAGATGCTTTCAGTTGTAGGTTTTGAACAGACTACGTATTCATTAAGAAATTATATTTCAGTATCATTAAAAGCTGCTGATTCGAGTTTCCTTAAAGTTTCATTATGAGTATCCTCGACTGTGGGTAGATCTTGTATGCAATTATATGAACTCAGCTGATGTCTATTTTGCATTTAATTAATACACCTTAAATAATACATTTTAACCTGATTACATTTCATTGTGGTGTTTCTGTGTGGGTTAATCTTTGTGTCAGATGCAGCCTAATAGTGACATCTCCCACACACAAGAAGGACTACAGTGTGTCCAATCCTCAGCGAACTTTATTTAGTGGGACTTGCAGAAAGGAGGGTGGGTGAGAGCACAGCGACATCTGCTGGATGGGCGGGGGGGGGACTTGTGGTGTGAGAAACAGCAGCTTGTGAAACTCTCAGGCAGAACACCTGCTATGACAGAAATATCACGAGACATGAAATCACAGGCAACTTCCAAGCGAACTTTGGTGCTCGAGCTCAATATGGATTACAGTTCGCATGTGGAAAGAAGTCCCCCTCAGGCTGATAGGCAGATGCAGGGTGAAGGGAAGTGTGAGGAAGCACGTTTACTCATGTACTGCCAACTTACATATGCATGTGCCTCATAGTGATCAACAGCTGTGGTATATATTAGACATGGAAGCAACAACTGTCCATGAAAGCACTTTATTCAACTGTTGTCTTCAAATGTGGTACTAATTTGTAGCACAGACTGTAAAACTAAATTAAAGCTGCTGTAATTCAACACAATGAGTAGAAGAAGAGCTGCTATTAAAGGGCCACTACCATCAGTCTGACTTCAGCATCACTTGAAAACCAAAGACAATCAACACCAAATGTTCCACACTGAGCCAACAGGGCACGCTAAGAACTAGGGGGCAAGGTGATTTCTTTTCGTGTATGAGCTGTAGACAGACAATACCCAAGAGTGCTATAATACTGAGCTTCAGAAACTCTTATGGTACATTAAGCAGTCCATAAAATGTAGACTTCCAAGCAACAACAGGTACTCCAGCTAATGTAAATTAAAATTTTTAATATCACTTTACAAGTTACCAAACAAAAGTCGATTATGTTGGAATTTTATTTTAGATTAGATTAACAGATGTAAGTATATAATGTTGTTTAACAAGCTGACATTTACTTAAAAACAACATAACAATAATGTTTTAATTATATTTCATTTATTTAGATCCAGCAAATAAAGAAAACTGAACAAAATCACTTAGGAAACAAACTATCTCCACAGTCAAATCATCATCTGTGCTTACAATGTAGTGTTGGATAGACATTTTTAGTACAACAAAAGCAGCAAAATGATCAATAGCCAATAAAAGCTATCAATAACAATCTTACCGAAGAACAGAAAAAGCAACTTTACAAGTACATAGATATAGACACTGTTTACGAAGGTATAATTGTCACTGTCACATTTAATGAAGTTTGTGTTGACCTTTAGTAAACTCATGATCTCACAAATATGCAATAGTGATCCCACTCCCTCCTTCCTTCCTTCCTTCCTTCCTTCCTTCACTTTATTTTGAGACCACTAGTCATTGTCAGATGATTTAGGTATGTTTTAAATTAAACAAACAATAATGATAAATGTATACTGTGTACTCAAGTCTTACTGCCATTTCTAACAGTTACAGTCATGGTCTCATTCAACAGACAGGTGCATAATACACCATCTGTATTTGCTGTGGAACTATTTTTGTTCAAACAAATGACTCATTAAATGGGAAATATGAAATTTAAAAAAAAATCAACAAGAGTAGCATTTTATATTTTACAAATACAAAATATCTATAGTTTAAGCATTTTAAATAAAATAGAAAATGCTTTTTGCAAAATAGAGACAGGTATTTTGCATTTTGTAACTGCATTTCAAATATACATGTTTCACATAATTCACATCTCTGGCACCATCTTATACATTTCCTCCTTCCTACTGTTCACCTTGAGCCCTTGGTGCCAGAGCATAGTCCACTTGTGAAGTGGAGAGGTAAGTACACAGCCAGGAACTGAACCAGTATACACTCGTCAAGCCAAGATTGGATGCCACATTAGGCCGCAGCATTTGCTGTAAATGAATGCACAGAGATTTATACTTGCTGGTCTCCAGCTGTTAAACCCTCTCACAACAAGACAGCTCCCCCACCAGAGTAGTCACAGAGCTCATGAACACTCACCAAGAGAGTTGGTCAGTGGAGATGCCAAACCTACAGTTTTCTTTGAACTGCTACAACCGCCACTAGATCATCTGGAATCTATAAAGAAAAGTGGGACTGCAGCCAGACATGGTACTTGAATAAAGATAACAAAACCAGCGACTTTATTTGAGTCTACCAGCATTTATTCTTTTTAATACATGCTACCAGTTTCAACACCACATGGTATCATCTTCAGGCTCTAGATTAACCTACTATGTACAACCATTTTCATATGCATTGAACAGAATTGTACGCAGTGGGCTTGTCATTGCCAGGGAAGATATGGAATCCAGTTAATTTTGGCCCACTGCATTCAGAAATACTCATGTGCTATTGTTTATGGTGCTTAACCAGTGAAGATAACATTACAATAAATAACTAACAAGAGAAACAAGAATGCTTCTGTCTCCATTTTCTCTACAGGAGAAATAACAGGAGATCCAGGAACTGGAGCTTACATGATAGAAATACAAAACACCAACTGCTCATGAGGTAATTGTCCCCCTTTCAAAACTCTGGCATACATTAACAACTTAGTAATGACCCCACATACAATTTCAAAATGTTTCCTGTGTGTTAGTAACCAGGCCACAGGATGTCTACATGAATTTGAAACTTTTTTCATTGGTATACAAATTCAATATCGGACTGACTCTGCTTTCTGTTTTTCTTGCAGTCACACTGCACATTAAATCATACAAGCCGATTCTATCAAAACCCCCTTATTAAGTCCATATAATTCCAAATAATTTTACCACATCTCTCCAGAAATTTACAGATTATTCTTATTCCTGAGGCCATGTTGTATACAAATTGTAGTTTCATAAACCTTGAGGATTGTTAAGGAATACACTTTTTGTTGAGGAAGACATTTTATTTTCAATTTTAAAAGCAAAATCTTTAACTAACACAAACTAATAAACACAGGAGATTGAGAATCAGTTGTTTTTCTCATTAGATTGTTTATTGGAATGAGCACCAAGGTGTTGCAGGACTTATTAGTGGATTACAAAAGAATCAGTGCCATACCTCGCACACCTCTCAGTACAAAATACAAAAACAGTCTTGACACTACACATATCACCACAATAATTTCACGAGCAAAATTATTACGTAACATTACATTCAATGTTTTAGATTTGAGGATACCATTCACTTCTTAATTAATGACAGTAACTTTTGAATCATGACACCAATTCCATCATGTATTTCATGGAATTTTCCATTGTACATAAAAGCAGGCGTTGTTACTATCAAATTCTTCTCATCAACACAGGCATCAGTAACATTCTGAAACAGAAGGATTCAAGTATGCCACATGACAAATTTTAAATTGAGTGTAGTTAGCAATACAAAATACAAAATGAATCGCAATGCAAGCACTGCATAAAATTTTTAAAAATAAATATGAGGGGGGGAGAGAGATAGATAGATAGATAGATAGATAGATAGATAGAGAGAGAGAGAGAGAGAGAGAGAGAGAGAGAGAGGAGTAGGAGGAGAAGAAGAAGATAGGGTTATCAACATGTTACCAGTTGCCTCTCCTTTTGTAGTTGGCAATGCATAGCTCATTTAATTCATGGTCAATTTTGGATTTTCTGCATTTTGTGTAGTTTGCAAAGATGGCTACTTTTGTGCTGCGCACAAGCAAGATGAAAACAAGAAATAGTGGACTGTTTTGGTTTGAAGTATCCATCTTGTCATTTTAGTAACACAACAATTAGTACTAGTCAGTTTATGCTAATTATTCAGTGTGTGGGCAAGAGATTTTATTTCAAAGTATATTTTCAATTTGTGTTATGACAAAGATAAATAAACATGGAAACATGGATTCCACACATGATAGTGTTTTTGAACATAAGATCAATTGCAGTACCCATAGTACTGATCTGACTGTGGCAGAATCCAATGCTCAAAAAGCTAATATGCAGGCACAATCAATTGAAAGTGTTGAGCAAATACCTCCTCCTGTCGTAGAGCCCTTTTCTGTATTATTCAATAAAATTAATTGCTTCACACAAATACAATTCTTGATGAGAGAGATGCAGTGCTGACATCTCAAATAAATAATACCTTGACTGAACATGACAAGTAGTTGGTCACACAAATGTCCACTCATCTAAATGAGGAATTAGTGAAAAGTAATTAAACACTGGTTTAGGAACAACAGCATCCGAAATTACCAGCCTAAAGAAGACATAAAAGGATTTACCTGATTCCATTTCCAAATGTGGAAACAATACAATCAGCACAGAAGACAATGGAAGATATGATGCGCGAATTAACGCAATGTGTCTACAGCCTGTCCATAGAAACCGAAGTAGTAGTGTTGAAAACCAGGCTAGATGAGCAAAGTTAAAAATTAAATACTGAATTCGCCCAGTGTCTTGAGCAGAAAAACAAAATGCTCACCGATAAAATAAATTTAGAGTGGAAAGGCCCAATACAACGACGTGCTGGGACTACCAAAGCCACAGAGAACTGTATACATTATGAACAATTTGAAAAGGTTTTTCTTGCTAAGTACTAGTCAGTGGGCATATAAGAACACCTTAGAAAACTGGTCTTCAGCCCATAAATTCACAACCCAAAACAGGATGGACTTCAAAAAATACATTAATTTAATGAGATATTGGGACAAGCTGGTTGCACACGAAGATATATTACACGTCTTGAAGGCAAAGTTGCCTGTGCACATAAAGGAAAGTTAATAACAGTCCCTGATTTTGACATTTAAAACTTTTTGTGACTGCTCGATACCACAGACCTAATGTAAGAAGATGAGAAAAGCAGCACTGGCAACATTGGCTCATAGTCAGCAAATAAGAATGGACACTGCCACAATAATAGCTATAACGGGAGGTCACGGAGTAACGGCAGCACATTGCAAACCAGTCACAAAAATCAGAATGGCAACAATGGTAGTCCACAAAGTGGGCATGCATTCTTTCAGAGGCAGAGACAAAATAATAAGCAGCACCATCCCTGTTATCACAATAATCAAAATGGGAACTGACAAAACAACAATAGGAATTAAGGCCACAATAATCAGTGGTCACAAAATAATCAAGAGCGAGGTATGCCGGGAAACCAAAATAGGAATAACTATAAACAGAATGTCCGGATAGTTGAGATGGTTGAAGCGCCACAGACGACAACATCCGGGGCGTGAAACTAAATGTGAGTGTATCAAGTTCCCTGATGCCAGTCGTGGGATGGAAAGGGGAGGGGGGGGGGGGGGCATAGTTTGAAATAATGGATAAACATGCTCCAATATAACAATGAAACTGACATCCATCAAGAGTTATTTAATGAGGTAGACAATAGTACGAGGTGTTCAAAAAGTCTCTCCACAGTGCCGTATGATTGTTCACCTGCCTGGGTTACTTCCCTTCAAGTGGACTCTCCCAGCATTTCATTGTTTCATTTATCTCAGCCATAAATGAATATTCAATAAATTAATAACTTTTATTTCACCGAGTTTCATTTCGGTATATTCACTGTAGCATCCGGCACACACAGCTACCAATCATACGGCACTACGGAGAAACTTTTTGAACACCCCATAGTAAAAGTCCCTCAGAATACATACAAGCAGTTGTGGGGGGGTATTCTCACGACATTGATTTTAGACTCTGGTGCAAGCGTAAACATGATAGAAGCTAATTTCTTTAGAAAAATATAAAAGTCTATATAGATTCCGACTTTGCCAGTTCAAAACTGTGTGGTATCTGGTGCTATTGGTGCCAGAAGCCAGACTGTTACATTGCAGGAACGGATAGGTGTAGAATTCGAGAACGGAGCGGATCAATGCATGTTTCTCATCGTAAAAAATTTAACTGTGTCCTGTCTCGTAGCCACGGAATACATGTGGGAACAAGACGCAAAGATCGACTTCCCGCATGGGAAATGCCATGTAAAGGTAGGAGGTAAGGAGTTTGTTTTGAATCTGATAAAGACAAAAGCAAAACACAGCAGACTATGCCCAGGAATACAAGTTAAAATTATTAAGAATAGAGTACTCTGAGTGCAAGACCATTCACAGTACATGAAGCTTGCTTCTGAACTAAAGAACAGCGGGTAGAACGAAACAGATTCTTCACTCATACGATGCAAATCCAATGAAGTGAAACTTTATCAGATGAACAGAAAATGTAATTATGTACGTTACTGGAGAAATACATCCAGGTATTTTCATTAAAGCCTGGCGTGATTACCGTATTTACTCGAATCCAAGCCGCACTCGAATCTAAGCCGCACCTGAAAAATGAGACTCGAAATCAACGAAAAAAAATTTCCCCGAATCTAAGCCGCACCTGAAATTTGAGACTCGAAATTCAAGGGGAGAGAAAAGTTTTAGGCCGCACCTCCAAATCGAAAGAAAGTTGGTCCGTTGTAATATGAGACAATTTAGGTCGAATGAATGACAATCCAGCTACAGTAGTTTGGTTCGAGTCGTAAGCTTACCAGGTAGCCATTGCTATGCGTCACGTGCTTCATATGTATTTATACGGGTACCCTTCCTTTTTCACGTGCTTCCTCTGGTTTGAATTGATTGCTTATTTTTCTTTGATCTGATAAGTGCCGTTCTCTTTGTTATAGGTGTTTACGTCACTCTAAGCTGAAAATGCATTACTGTACTGTGTCGTGCATTGTTTGTCGCATTCTGATTATGAATGTTTACGACCTGTCGCCGCTCGCTGCACGGCTTGCTTTTGTGCGCGCTACCGCTGCTTACAATTAAGGAAAAAAAAAAAAAAAAGAGGAATCGTCTCATTAGCGAAACAATGGCAAGAGACTGCTATTTGTTGTTACTTGCACTGATGCTTTCTTTGATAATGATCAACAGCACCAAATAACAGACTGCGTATGATAGATGTTCTGAACGAGAGATTAGCGAAAATTTTTCTCTGTTTGAAAATCTTTGCAGACGCCTCTTTAGTACATCACATACTGCACAGAAATTAAGTCATCTTAGATTTAAAAATCTAGTCAATTGCCGTGCTTCATTTCTGACTGTATCACTATTAGGCATAAGAATAATACGAATATAAACATGACATGCTATGTATATTCTTCCGCGTTTGCTGTTGTCTCACTCTAGTTTTGTAGTTTATTAGGCAGACAGGATTTAAATGAGATAGCAGCAGCAAAGAATACATGGCAAAATGTTTATATTCATATTATTCTTATGGTGAAGAGAATACTGCATGTGATTCACAGTTCATAAAAGTTCCTATTAGCAACCATCTCTTCTCACAGGTAGGAAAAAGTTCAGAATGTAGAGTTGGCCATATTGACAAACATTCCAAACAGTCTTGCCAGTTGGATTTTTGTAGTACATTGAAATGCTGCTACTTTCAAAGATGAACAATACGGAATTTGTATTTACTTCATTGGATAATGTATGAAAATGCAGTGGTCGAAACTCGGGGCGGAGAAAAAAATCTCGTCTTCCACTTTTTTTTTAAATTTATTTACTGACGCAGCGGTTTTGGCGCCAGTATTTATCTTTGTGCCTGCAAAGCATGCCTGTGTAGTGCTACATATATTCGACAGCAGAAGTTAGTTGTGGCGGCACCTACCAACATTTTTCAGAATTTCCACTTACTTTGCACTCTATTCTAAGCCGCAGGCGGTTTTTTGGATTACAAAAACCGGAAAAAAAGTGCGGCTTAGATTCGAGTAAATACAGTATGGATTATGTTTACCAGATGGAATTCGTACCACATAAAACTTACTGTCAAGCAACCTATTCAGTGCCGTAGTCCAAAAACGAGGCTGTCAAACAGGAGCTCCAGAAGATGATACAGTGTCGTGTTATGGAGCCTTCACTTTTGACATAGAGCAGCCCATTATTAGCTGTGGGTAAGGCAGGCAGAGGGCTGCGCCTTGTTCTTGATGAACGATCTATCAACAAAATAACTGTTCTGGCAAGAACCAGGCCAGACGTTTTCGAGGAGCAGCTACAGGAATTCCACAGAGTTTGGTATCTGTCATCGATAGACCTCTGCTATTCATACTGGCAAATGGCCCTCTCAGAAGAGTCGCAGAAATACACCGCTTTTATCTTTGCCAGAAGATCTTATCAATTTCGAGTGCTTTCCTTCAATCTGAATGTCAGTGCCAGAGTATTTATTTCAGCACTAGAGACAGTTTAGGACCCGAAATGTTAGACCAGGTCACGCTACATGTGGACGACTTGCTAATCACAACAGCTACCTCGCAGGTACACCTGTGTTTGTTAGACAGGGTGCTCAGTAAGTTCTCAGAGTACAGAGTTACTGCCAACTTGGACAAATCTAAATTCGCAAGGAACCAGATCACATTCCTTGGGCACATCATTTCACAGTCAGGAATTTTGCGTGACCCTGAAATGATTAGGGCCATAGAAAATTTTCCGCCTTGTTTAACTAAGAAGCAGTTAAAGACGTTTATCGGCCACGCTTCTTTCTTCAGAAAGCTCATTCCTGATTAGTCTACAAACAATACTGATTAGCTGAAATTATGGAGAAAGAATGTGGTATGGCACTGGTCTGACAAATGTCTGGAGGCATTTAACCGAATTAAAAAGGCACTGGTAAAGTAGAATATCTTTCACAACCCAAACATGCAGAAGAACTTCTGCACTGTGACAAACGCGTCATTCCGGTTTGGGGGTGTGCCTGTTTCAGGAAGACGATGGTGAGGGGAAATACAAAATTAACATGATTAGTTTTGCAAGCCACGTACTCATGGAATGTGAAAGATCATATTCAGCCACCAAATTAGAGGCATTAGCCATGATTTGGTTCTTTAAAAAGTTCAACTACTATATTCATGGTAAACATATCAAAGTGTATTGTGACCGTCAAGCCTTGAGCTTTCTGCTGACGTGTAAGTTGTTACACCAGCGACTGGCCAAATGGACTCTCCTGTTACAGGAGTATGATTATGAAGTAGTCCATGTCAGTGACAAGGACAATGTGGTATTGGAAGCTCTATGCAGAATTCTGCAAGACCTGCCAGAGTATTCAGATCTTATAAAACAGATGTCACATTGCAAAGTACCTTTAATGAGAGATCCACTGCATAAACAGTATTATCTAGAAATGTGCAGAAATATATACACTACAGGATGCAGATACAAAATGGGCAAAAGTAAAGCACATGCTCACAGAACAGCCTACTCATTAGTTGTCACAGTACTATCAGGTGTGCAATAATGTATTGTTTCATAGGCAAAGAAATCAACCTGATTTCTTGTGTGTTTGCATTCCAGACAGATTTAAAGAATATGTTATATCGCATACACATATAACATGGGGACACTTTGGTGTTGAGAAATGCAGATGCAAGATTGCACCATACGCTTACATTCCAATACTGCACTGGTGTGCGCATCATTTGTTACACATGTGTACAGTGTGTCAGAAAAGTAAACCTTCTGACCTTTCAAGAAAAGTAGCTCTGCATCCTATACTGACTCACAAACCCGGATAAATTATTTCAATCAACATATCTGGTCCACATTCACAAGGAAGAGATGGAGTAAAATACTCAGTCGGATGACTTATTTTCAAAATATGTGCGATTGTATGCCACCTAAATCTGCCACTGCAGCACCCATAACCAAACATATCAAGGAAGAGTATATTCCGAGATCCAGAGAACCGGATGCCATATTATCCGATAACACACTACATTTCACTGGCAGAAAATGGGAAAGATGCAAGAATTCAAAATTGGAAATAAAAATCTTGTTGAGAACACAACCTAAATCTTCTCTTTTATTAAGAAAAAACAAGAAATGGCAACTAATGTACACTGGTCCAGATAAGATTATCCAAATACCTCATGAAGGAAGTTACCTATTGGCCTATCCTGAATCACTGAAAGTTAAAGGACTTTATCACCAAAAGAATCTGAAGAAATATGTTCAGTAAGGATATTTGCACAGACGCCAAAGTATTTTGTCTTTCATATTTTTTCTACCACTGTGTATGGAAGTTTTATGCTGAATCTGTCATACTATTAAAATCTATTGAACAAGGAAGAACATATACTAGTGTACCAAAACTAACTTACATAAATATTAACAATGATATGAAGTCTAGAAGTTCGGCAAGTTTATAATGGAAGATGATTGTGTATAGATCATTTAAAGTATAGGATAAGGGAAAGTGATAAACAAAAGCCAAATGAGAACTGAAGTTATGTTCTTATAATCTGCTGCCCAGTACAAACATAAACAGATTAACTGTTACACGCTACTGACTGTATAGTGTCCAGTGTAACTAGTTATCTTGTGGTAAGCATTTTTATCAAATTTAATTTCTATATAATAAATATGTGATAAGCTTGTACACTGAATACTACCAAGTAAAGGGCAATTGGTTAAACCTGGTGGTGAACTGTATGAAAACAGTACATTCTCTGGTCACACACGTGCCTATATAGGGTGACACTAAATTGAGCTGATCATTTATTGAAAGGAAGATATACAAGCCATGCAATAAATATAATCAAACTGTAAATGTTAGTACAAAAGTAGCATGACAGATGGCATTTCTAGTTGATAAGTCATGCAGAAGCTAGTACAAGATGCTACTGGATTGATATTTTATTTTGTATGTGAATATTTACGTGTATGTCAATCTCTTACTTATCTATTTCATGTGAGTTGATATGAATTCTACTTTAAATTAGATAATTGCTATGCAAAGGTATACTGGCACAATTTGCTCTTTGCTGATCCGTATCTAGAATTATTTCATGGGTATATGGTAACATGATGATAATATAGGTAATGATACTCAACCTGTGAAATATAAAAATAGGGAAGTAGAATTTTCTGACAAACAAAGCTAACATACCAAAAACACATGAGTGACACATTATTCGCGTAAAGTACGCCACTTGTTAATTAATTTGTATAAGAAGTAAATGCGATCCAGGGAATGAATAAACTTGTGTGATTAAGAGTGTTTTTATGATTGAAGAGTGCGATGTGAACAGTTTATATGTCAAAGTCACCGTTGCAAACTGCCCACCAGCCTGTGCAGTGAGAAGTCCTGTGCACATAATTTGTCTTCGATGTGTACATGCACACTGACACATTTATCTGCACACAAAAGTTGCTTAGTGAACTTAAAGATATTACTGCACTGGCGAGTTAATGAATAAGTAAACAACCATCTCATCAATAAACAAACACCGTGTGAAAGCACGAATAAAATTGCTGCCGCACACAAACTTTGCAATTATACACTGAGTGAATCTTTTTTTTATGTAACAAATCTAAGCAGTGACTCTGCAGAGACGTTCTCGAAATGCCTGTGGTGAACACTAAAAAGCATAAACGAGTACTGTTTGTTGTTGAACTCAGCGGACAAGAATTCGACTGTTTGTTTTAAAGCATGCCATGATCTATAGACAGTGGTGCCAAATACAAACTAGTGCACAATAAAGTTCCCTAAATATACACTCCTGGAAATGGAAAAAAGAACACATTGACACCGGTATGTCAGACCCACCATACTTGCTCCGGACACTGCGAGAGGGCTGTACAAGCAATGATCACACGCACGGCACAGCGGACACACCAGGAACCGCGGTGTTGGCCGTCGAATGGCGCTAGCTGCGCAGCATTTGTGCACCGCCGCCGTCAGTGTCAGCCAGTTTGCCGTGGCATACGGAGCTCCATCGCAGTCTTTAACACTGGTAGCATGCCGCGACAGCGTGGACGTGAACCGTATGTGCAGTTGACGGACTTTGAGCGAGGGCGTATAGTGGGCATGCGGGAGGCCGGGTGGACGTACCGCCGAATTGCTCAACACGTGGGGCGTGAGGTCTCCACAGTACATCGATGTTGTCGCCAGTGGTCGGCGGAAGGTGCACGTGCCCGTCGACCTGGGACCGGACCGCAGCGACGCACGGATGCACGCCAAGACTGTAGGATCCTACGCAGTGCCGTAGGGGACCGCACCGCCACTTCCCAGCAAATTAGGGACACTGTTGCTCCTGGGGTATCGGCGAGGACCATTCGCAACCGTCTCCATGAAGCTGGGCTACGGTCCCGCACACCGTTAGGCCGTCTTCCGCTCACGCCCCAACATCGTGCAGCCCGCCTCCAGTGGTGTCGCGACAGGCGTGAATGGAGGGACGAATGGAGACGTGTCGTCTTCAGCGATGAGAGTCGCTTCTGCCTTGGTGCCAATGATGGTCGTATGCGTGTTTGGCGCCGTGCAGGTGAGCGCCACAATCAGGACTGCATACGACCGAGGCACACAGGGCCAACACCCGGCATCATGGTGTGGGGAGTGATCTCCTACACTGGCCGTACACCACTGGTGATCGTCGAGGGGACACTGAATAGTGCACGGTACATCCAAACCGTCATCGAACCCATCGTTCTACCATTCCTAGACCGGCAATGGAACTTGCTGTTCCAACAGGACAATGCACGTCCGCATGTATCCCGTGCCACCCAACGTGCTCTAGAAGGTGTAAGTCAACTACCCTGGCCAGCAAGATCTCTGGATCTGTCCCCCATTGAGCATGTTTGGGACTGGATGAAGCGTCGTCTCACGCGGTCTGCACGTCCAGCACGAACGCTGGTCCAACTGAGGCGCCAGGTGGAAATGGCATGGCAAGCCGTTCCACAGGACTACATCCAGCATCTCTACGATCGTCTCCATGGGAGAATAGCAGCCTGCATTGCTGCGAAAGGTGGATATACACTGTACTAGTGCCGACATTGTGCATGCTCTGTTGCCTGTGTCTATGTGCCTGTGGTTCTGTCAGTGTGATCATGTGATGTATCTGACCCCAGGAATGTGTCAATAAAGTTTCCCCTTCCTGGGACAATGAATTCACGGTGTTCTTATTTCAATTTCCAGGAGTGTAGATCTGGATCACAAGAACAATACACACGAAAGACAAGAATGAAAGTGAACTCTGCTGTACTAATCAAATTTTTCCCTAGGGCAGCTCTGCGATATTTAACTAATTTTTGTAGAGCTGATAGAGTTTTGCTTTGATTTTCGTGTGTCAACGGCCACAGCCGGTTGTCATGTATGGAGCAAGCAGGGACGAGGCTGTGGTCAACTGCCAGAGCCATTTGCATGCGTTCCAGCTACAATGGGTGTGCACCTGGGCAGCAGGTTCCCTGGAACCTGCCGCCAGAGGTCACCGCGGGAGCCAACAGTTCTGCTCCTCAATAGAGTGCACCAAATTGGGAAAGTGTTGTGATGTATCAATCAGACGCGGTACGCATCAAACTCAGAAAGAACTTATGTCGGTAATATTGTATTTCTGTATATTTACTGAAAGTTTATAAACATTTTCTACAAAGATAAATGTTGCTGTTGTTGTGGTCTTCAGTCCTGAGACTGGTTTGATGCGGCTCCATGCTACTCTATCCTGTGCAAGCTTCTTCATCTCCCAGTACCTACTGCAACCTACATCCTTCTGAATCTGCTTAGTGTATTCATCTCTTGGTCTCCCTCTACGATTTTTACCCTCCACGCTGCCCTCCAATACTAAATTGGTGATCCCTTGATGCCTCAGAACATGTCCTACCAACCGATCCCTTCTTCTGGCCAAGTTGTGCCACAAACTTCTCTTCTCCCCAATCCTATTCAATACTTCCTCGTTAGTTATGTGATCTACCCATCTAATCTTCAGCATTCTTCTGTAGCACCACATTTCGAAAGCTTCTATTCTCTTCTTGTCCAAACTATTTATCGTCCATATTTCACTTCCATACAAGGCTACACTCCATACAAATACTTTCAGAAATGACTTCCTGACACTTAAATCTATACTCGATGTTAACAAATTTCTCTTCTTCAGAAACGCTTTCCTTGCCATTGCCAGTCTACATTTTATATCCTCTCTACTTCGACCATCATCAGTTATTTTGCTCCCCAAATAGCAAAACTCCTTTACTACTTTAAGTGTCTCATTTCCTAATCTAATTCCTCATCATCACCCAACTTAATATGACTACATTCCATTATCCTCGTTTTGCTTTCCTTGATGTTCATCTTATATCCTCCTTTCAAGACACTGTCCATTCCATTCGACTGCTCTTCCAAGTCCTTTGCTGTCTCTCACAGAATTACGATCTCATCAGCGAACCTCAAAGTTTTTATTTCTTCTCCGTGGATTTTAATACCTACTCCGAATTTTTCTTTTGTTTCCTTTACTGATTGCTCAATATACAGATTGAATAACATCTGGGAGAGGCTACAACTCTGTCTTACTCCCTTCCCAACCACTGCTTCCCTTTCATGTCCCTCGACTCTTATAACTGACATCTGGTTTCTGTACAAATTGTAAATAGCATTTTGCTCCCTGTATTTTACCCCTGCCACCTTCAGAATTTGAAAGAAATTATTCCAGTCAACACTGTCAAAAGCTTTCTCTAAGTCTACAAATGCTAGAAACGTAGGTTTGCCTTTTCTTAATGTAGCTTCTAAGATAAGCCTTAGGGCCAGTATTGCCTCACGTGTTCCAACATTTCTACGGAATCCTAACTGATCTTCCCCGAGGTCGGCTTCTACTAGTTTTTCCACTCATCTGTAAAGAATTTGTGTTAGTATTTTGCAGCTGTGACTTATTAAACTGATAGTTCGGTAAGTTTTACATCTGTCAACACCTGCTTTCTTTGGGATTGGAATTATTATATTCTTCTTGAAGTCTGAGGGTATTTCGCCTGATTCATACATCTTGCTCACCAGATGGTAGAGTTTTGTCAGGACTGGCTCTCCCAAGGCCGTCAGTAGTTCCAATGGAATGTTGTCTACTCCAGGGGCCTTGTTTCGACTCAGGTCTTTTAGTGCTCTGTCAAACTCTTCACGCAGTATCGTATCTCCCATTTCATCTTCGTCTACGTCCCCTACCATTTCCATAATATTGTCCTCAAGTACATCACCCTTGTATAGACCCTCTATATACTCCTTCCACCTTTCTGCTTTCCCTTCTTTGCTTAGAACTGGGTTTCCATCTGAGCTCTTGATGTTCATACAAGTGGTTTTCTGATCTCCAAAGGTCTCTTTAATTTTCCTGTAGGCAGTATCTATCTTACCCCTAGTAAGATAAGCCTCTACATCCTTACATTTGTCCTCTAGCCATCCCTGCTTAGCCATTTTGCACTTCCTGTCGATCTCATTTTTGAGACGTTTGTATTCCTTTTTGCCTGCTTCATTTACTGCATTTTTATATTTTCTTCTTTCATCAATTAAATTCAATATTTCTTCTGTTACCCAAGGATTTCTACTAGCCCTCGTCTTTTTACCTACTTGATCCTCTGCTGCCTTCACTACTTCATCCCTCAGAGCTACCCTTTCTTCTTCTACTGTATTTCTTTCCCCCATTCCTGTCAGATAAATGGATTTAAACAAATTTTAAGAAACAAGTACACAAAGACAGTAAAGTGTAAAGTGTATGTAATGAAAATTTTGCTCTAAAGGAACTGCCAAGTGGACAGTGTATTCTGTTTATGATTCTGTTGGAACATGATGTTTTTATTTACTCCTCTGTAACACAATGATACTAACCTTACCACAGCTGAACCCCCTGTTCTGTATTTCTAGAGATAAAGTAAGAAACAGGTGTTCAATTTTAATTTTAATAGCGAACAGCCTCTGTTGCACCGTTTACCTAGAATTTACCTAGGTTTCAGTCGGGATACTGGAACAGTACAGCACTCGTGGCTGCCGCATCGCGGTCGTGAAGTGGGGCTGAGGCAGTGCCAGATAAGTTTTACTATCTGACGATAATTTATAGATTTGTAGTTTTAGCTTGATGATGTCCACTATGGAAAAATAATAGATAGTGTTATTCTGAAGAAGGTTGGGTTAAACCAACTGAAACCTAGGTAAAACCTAGGTAAATTCTAGGTAAACAGTGCAACTGAAGCTGTTCATTATTAAAATTAATATTTATACAGTTGCTGACAGGGCTGCGAAATGTTGAACTTATTTAAACAAGTGTTCAACGAGGCACTGAAATGTTGCTTTTTGATTAATAAACAGAATATGCCCCAATCGTTTGATTACGGCTAAAATACATTAAGACTAAATTTTCTCTATGTAAATAAATCTGTAAAATAAGGAGAACAGGTCATGATTTAATGTAGGAAATGCATTTTTGTGCTGTTCCAATAAAGAATATTCCACAAACATTGCCCTGTAAAACAAGTTGAAGACAGCTGCTAATTACAATTGCCTTGTTTGAATTAAGAACCTACTTTCCTTTTCCATTAATGCCACATCTCAATTTATTATGTTGCATTTTAGAACTTTAGGAATTTTGTCCATTTCCACATCATTCCTCTTTCCCTTATGCCATGCCTGCCACAATGGACCCATGCCCCATCTTCCTGCACCAGTTCAGGAAAGTATTCCTTTCTCTAGCTAGAACCTAGTCTCACATCATGTTTCTTAAATGCTGCCTAAATCATTTAATCACCCCAATGACTAAACGTAAAAATTCCTTTCTCTGTTTTCCACCCCTCCTTCCAAAATGGCCTTCACCTTTTCAGATTCTGCCACTCCCTGGCCCTCAGAAATCTGGTTTGCAAAAACACATCTTCATGGCACCTCTGTTCCCTCTGTGAGCTACAACAACTGTGCAATCCCTACTACACATATCACATCTCTGAAACTGAATCCCTTGCTCTCCAGCATTCCAGATACTACTTCCATACATAATCCAACCTGATGACATTCTACTGCAACCTCAGGGCATCACTATCCTACCCACAGTATTTCTCCTTGTCAACCCCTCATTGTATCCAGACCATACCTAGCTGACCTTTTCGGCTTGCCACATCCCCCAAAACTCCCTACCAACTCCCCACCAAGTCCAGAGCCAAAACATTCCCACAACACTATTAACCAAAACCTTCAGCCCACAGAAGTCTTAGTCCTATCCAAAGGCCTCACCTTTAGCCATACACCCAAATTAAACCACGCTTGACTTGACAAAAACCTACTCCCCGTTCCCTGCAATGGGAACACTTCTTTGAAACCAATCTCTCCAACCAAAGCCAACCTAATCCCAATACTGAACACCAAGTCTCCTAGTTCATGCCACCATCCAACTGTTAACCACCTCCCCCTCTCCCTGCCAACTAACCACCCACTGGGTCACCCTCCAGGAATTCCTTACCTCCATCCTCAGAACTTCAACTTTTCAGCAGAAGGAAGGACACCGTATACAACCTCAAAACAAATCCTGACATAACCATCCTACCTACAAAGGTTCCACCACTGTTGTTATGAATCCCAGCGACTGCCTGGCAGAAGGCCTCTACCAATTACCTGACTACTCCATATATAAACTCTGCCAGAATGATCCCATCCCACAAGTCCAACATAACCTCGAATCCCTGCTGAAAGCCTTAGGCTGTCTCCAAAACCTCTCCCCTGAATCCATTTCCCTCCTCACCCTTATAACATCTCACATCCCACCTTTTACAAGTGCCCCAAAATCCACAAACCCAACAATTCTGGACACCATCGTGACTGGTTATTGTGCACTCACTGCAAGAATTTTGGCCCTCACTGACCAACAACTCCAATCAACTGCCCATAAACTAGCCTTCCACATCAAAGACACCACCAACCTCTTCCTTCACCAACCCTCCACCATGCCCACCCATTTAACTCCTGGACCCCTGCTCATCACTGTTGGTGCCATCGCCCTACACACCAACATCCCTCATGCCCATGGTCTTACCACTATTGAATGCTAACTTCCCCAACATCCTTCAGACTACGCACCTACTACTTCATTCCTCATACACCTTAATAACTTTATCCTAACTCACAACTACTTTTCCTTTGAGGGGAGGTATACTAACAAATCTACAGCAGACCCATGGGCACCCACCTGGCACCCTCCTATGTCAACCTCTTTATTGGCCATTTAGAGAAGACATTCCTAGCCTCCCAAATCACCAAATCCGTAGTCTGTTTTGGGTTCCTTGATGAAATCATGATCTGGACTCAGGGCCAGCACATCCTACCTTCATTCCTTCTCTCCCATCCACTTCACCTTGTCCTCCTCAACCCAGCATGTCACCTTCCTGGACGTTGACCACCTCTTCTCTGATGGCTCCATTCACACCTTTGTCCATATTAAACCTACCAACCACCAAAAGTATCTGCATTTTGACAGCTGTCATCCCTTCCACGCCAAAAAATCCCTCCCATATCGCCTGGCCAGGAGGTGGGTTTTTTGTCTGTGACTTAGGAAAAGGTAAAGAACGAAAATGGAAACCAGCAGCAATGGGAACGAAACTCAAAAAATTGGAGAAACTAAAAGCAGAAGGAAAGCTTCAAAAACCACTACAGAAAGGGGTTGGTTGTCCCCAAAAAGAGCTTCAAATGACTGACGTCATCTCACTGGCACTAATAAACTCGAGAACGCGATCGGCTGAGCATGTGTCATCTGCTAAAATGGACGATATTTCAGGCGACAGCTGTAGACGGGCGCGTAACGGAGTAAAATAGGGGCACTCAAGTAAAAGGTGTCTTACCGTCCACAGCTGAGAGCAGTGGGGACAGAGTGGGGGAGGATCGTCGCTTAAAAGATGTCGGTGTGTAACGACAACTGTATCTATAATAATTTTTTCCTCTATGAATTTAGATAAGTTAATGTTGGCAGGGTTTTGAACTTCTTTTTCGGCTCGTATAGTGATGTTAAAGAAACTGCGAGTAACTTTTGTAATGAATATTATTATTTATGTTAGATTTCAGAGAATGTGATAATCAAAAGAAAGTGTACTTAATGTTAAAATTATTGTAAAATGTGGAAATTGTAATTTAAACACTTGGTCCATACGTAGGTAATGCATTAGAATATGTGTAATAGAAAACCTGTGGTGAATACCCTACCTGTAGGGGAGCGGGAAAAGGTGGAGGCAGGCGAGCGCGGGAAAACGCACACTGGGCGCGGTTTGGCGCAACGGGCACAGCAGTCAGTCGGAGGCGAGAGTCAGTAAGAGTCGGAGTGGTAAATTGATCTGAGGAACAAGTACTGTACCGAGGAGGCTACCTAGGAAAAGTGGATTACAGTGAGCCTCGGGTACACCGATTCCGACGACTACCTGGCATGGCTATATTCTGAGGCACAATATTGGAAAGATTACGACGCTAAGAAGATGGAAAGTGCCTATGTAGCGTGAGCCTTAGCCGCGCTTGTATGTGTGCCGTGCTGCCCGCTATCTCGCTGCCCGCCAACCGCCGCACCGACTTGCACAGGTCAAACCTTTATTTCATCTTTAGAAGTGTAAATGTGTGGACCAGTGTCGAAACTGTTTCTAATTGTGTAATAATAACGTGAGTTTTACCAGCATTGCTTTAGCCATGACTTATCCTGATCACTGACCTAGACAGGATCCTTACCTCGTATTGTGCAACCCGAGTATCCTGAACTGAAAGTTTATAATTAGTGCAAATGAGAATTATCAGCAATCAAACTTTTGTTATAAAGAAATGCAATAGTTCTGTGAACTATTGCAAATGTTGGTAGAAGTATAAATAAACTGAAAGATAGTCTTTTGAATTGAGTTATCGATGCTATTTAATTAACTTGAGACAGAACTAATGACAGTTAAATTATTCAGAAGTAAAACAAAAGATTAGTTATCCATTGATTGAGAAATTTGAGTGTCAATTTGACCTTTTAGTAATTAACAGTTTCAGTATAACGACCATAACAGTTTCAGGGCCCCCCCCCCTTTTTCTTGTTCATTCTTTCAAACCTTGAAATGTGTTGATCAGATTTGACCAGTAAAGTCAAGTTCTATATTAATCCTAAGTGTATTAGTGTTGTTTTCCAATTTTAATAGTGACATTGTATGTGTGCTTTCAAAACTGCTTATCCTAGGGCAATCTATGCCCGATTTCAGTCTGATCAATATACTAAATACAGTTCGTAGTAATCATTGCAGTGTGGTGTTGTGTGAATTTAGCTCGTCCAAATTAGTACAAAAAGAGAAAGCTTTAGTTCAGTGGATTTTTCTGGTTCCAAACTTTGCCATATAACAAATCATTACTACAGGTTACTATGCTTGTACATGCACCCAATTGTACAAGGAAAAACTCACTCATTGCCTAAGTAGGCTGGCGACCGAATTATTAATTAACGGTAGCATCTACTGTGTGTACTTCTTGTCCATGCGAACGCGCAATTATACTATACATTTGCTTGATGCATCACTGTAGTTATTTACTGATTACAAGTCCGATTTTGCTTCTATTAGGTACACGCGGTCAATTTATGTACTAAAATCCTTGTTTATAAGGTGAAGCCCGTGAACTTATTACAGTACAGGCTTTATATAGCTAACGCACGTCCGTTAAAGGGCGGTAGCGTTACATATGGCGACCGTGACAGGACATCCAGTTGTAGTCGATTACAAATTAATGTAAAGATCGAACAGTGGATGTCCAGTGGCACGAATAGCAATAACGTTCAGTAAAATAAACTGCAGTGAGCGTCAAGTATAATAGTGTGGTGTAGTTGGTATTTAGTATGGATAGAAATGTAGGCAGGGTAGATGCGCCAAGCGAAATGGAGAATGCGACTGGCAGTAGCAGGAGTTTACGCGGCCAGATAACAGATGGCGTTAGCGGAAGACAATTAGCATACATACAGTACCATGAACACGTCAACGAGCAGATTGAAATGTCGAGATCGTATCGAACACAGCAAGGGACAAAACAGGAAGTAGAGGGTGACTTTGTAGATGATAGTGGGTACGTCAACGAATCCACTGACATGTTTGATTCACCACAGATAAAAAAAGAACCGAAAGAAACTTCTGAAGTAGAACCGGAACACACGGATTCCGTAGAACAAAACAGTATAAAAATTTTAAGTATGAACGACTTATTTGAACAATTAACCAAACAAATCGCAGGACAGAGTGAGCAGCTCAAAATACAGAACGAGCAGCTTAAAACACACGTTGACGAACAACTCAAAACACAAAATGAGCAACTTCAAAAACAAGTCGGCAATCAGGTTAATCAGCTTAAAACACACGTTGACGAGCAACTCAAAACACAGGGACGTCAGCTCAAAACACAGAATGAACAGCTTAAAACACAGGTGGATCAAATTAAAGCACAGGTCGAAGGACAGGGAATTAAAATTAGTAAACAAATAGAACAAGTAGAACTGAAAGTGGATAATTTAAGTTCTGTGGTAAATACTCTGAAATTTGAAATTGATACCATTAACAAGAATATGGATACTATGCAGGAGGAAATTGGAAACATTAATAGTAGATTCGATGTTGAAATTCTCAACATCCAAGAGAAAGTAGAACCTCTGGTTGAAACTAAGGTAGATGAAAAAGTTTTCGGTCTTAAAACTGAGATCGTAAACGAATGTCAACACGGGATATCACGGTTGGAAAAAGTAGTTTTAGAAACTGAAAGGGATTTAGATAAAAAAGTAACCCGATGTGTTCAAAACTGTGAACAAAATACTACGAAAATTCAAGGCAGAATTTTCGATCTGGAGAGCAAAATTAAAGATAGGCCTGGTGTTGTCTGTAATGGCACACCGATTACGAAGCTGTTAGAAGGCGAGGAACGCTTCGATCCAGCCAAGAAACATAACGGGTGGCATCCGTTAGATTTCATCAAAAATTGCGAGAGAATATTTCCTGAACACTTGTCTAATCAGGAAAAGATAAACGTTGTAATTAGCGCCTTAGCAGGTGACGCTAAGCGCTGGGGAATTAATTTGGACACCGAACGAATGACGTTCGAAGAATTTAGGCAAAGATTTACGGAAGAATATTGGTCTGAACAAAAGCAGGACCATTTATGGCGAGAGTTCATTATGGCTAAACAGCATGATAATAGGGGCAGGAATTCTTTGAAAGATTTCTGCGAGTATTGGTACAGGAAACTGACGCATTTGAGAGGCCGAAGATCAGATTCGGAAATTATCTGGGAGCTATATAAAAAGCTTCCGGAGGATTCAAAGAGGTATGTAGGAAGCAATCATCGTAGCTTCCAAGCATTTCTAGAAAGGGTCGAAGACGAAGACCATTGGCGCGAAAGTCGTGCCAATTATCAAAATTTTGGTCATCATAATAATCGTAATAATGACGAACGAAATGACGGCGAAGGATTTCGCGTTAAAATGATACAAAGAGGTAGAGGCAGAGGTAGAGGAAGAGGAAATTATTCAGGTCGCGGTAGAGGGTATACCGCGCAAAGTAACAACGACGCGGGAAACTAATTTCCGCGAACGTTGCGGGCCAAACGGAAGCGGACAATACATACCGGCCCCGATTTGAAAAAAGATACTGGACCGACCGTAATGTAATGAGACAGGCTAGGGACAGGAATGGAACGCTGCGGCGTGTGGTGGCGAAACAAGCGTCAGCTGCGAGCCAGAATGAGTCATTTCTGCCGCACAGAACGCTACAGGTTAACAGGCGAGTGGAGCATCAGAGGGCAACGGCCCAGCCTAGCAAAACATCTGTTAGGAAAGAAGCCGCTGGAAATACGGCAGCAGTAGATACGAACATAGCCGTCAGAGCTAATGAAAAATTTACGAGTGATAATTCCGTGGCAAAGGAAACGATAAAGGAAACTGTGAATACACAGAGAGGTGCGGTTAGCAGTGTTTGCAATGAGATAAAAGGCGATGATGAATTAGCAGAAGTAACTGATTGGCGTGTGCTGATCGATGATCTGTACAAGGGCCTGAAGCAATGTGAGTGGGAGGATTTTAAGAAGGAATATGAGTCAAAGAAATTAGTTAGTGGAAAAGGAGATAGTAGGGACGTCGATAAGGTGACGTGGCCCGAATTGGAAGAGGAGAGAATAAATAGCGCCGCGCAAAGTACGCGTGCCGTCAATAAGAGGCAGATTAAGAATGGGAAGGATTTGGAGGATGAAATCCTCAGCATTGACGAAGAAATAACTTCTGCTAACAGTCCGCCAATAGTACAAGCTGCTACCGGGAGGCACCGCGGAGAAGGGGCAGATGATTACCTGAAAGTAATCCAAGTCCACGAGGATTACACCGAATATGAAGTCACAGTGGATGTGAATAAAGCTGAGGATGAAGCCGTATTGCCAAAAGAGGAAATTGAATTGAAATCCAAGCCTGACGACAATACAGAGGAGGAACTTAGTGCCTGTCTCAGAAAAGCTTTTATGTTAGAACCTGAAAGCGATCCGGAATGGTCGGATTCCGACGATAGTTCAGATGATGAAAGGTACGCAAATACAGACGAAAATGAATATACTAACGTTCCCTATTGTTCAAAAGTAGCGTACTTAAGTGAATTTGATGGTGAGGAAGAGAGTAATGATGACTCTAGTGACGATGAATTTGCAGGTGTAAACGAAAGTGAATATACTTTTACTGAAAGAGGGTATGAGAAAATTAGTGACATTTTTCCAAAGAAAGATACAGAAAGTAGAACTGGGCCAAAACCGAATGAATTATTTAGTAATGTAAAACAGGGGCATAATTTGCAGGAACCTCCAGATGATTCTATACTGGGGCACGCCTTAATAAATGTTTTGAAGGAGTGCGAATTACAGGAGCAGAAAGAACCACCTGATAAAATGATGGTAGAACAGGGAATGTTGTACCTTGCTAAAGACTTTGAAATTCCAAAACTTAAAAAGTCGCCTGATGAAACGAAACGTTGGCAAGATTTGAATGAATTAGTGAAAGATGTAGAAAATAGGAGGCCTAAAAAACCGCCAGACTTAAGTGACTGTTTTATGAACCCTAAATGACTACCTTGTTAATAAAGAGACTGGGGGCAGGATACTGTATTTGTATATATTATTAGTATTATGCATGACTTTATTATTACTTTATTTCAGTGTTACCTGAAAGTGAATTATTGTTTTGTTAATTTAGAGTCTGGGGCAGATTTATATCGGATTTTGAGAATGTCATGAATACATTACATCATGAAACTACAGGATTTCCACCGGAAGAAATTTTGTTAGACAGAAGTAGTAAAAGTTTAATTGAAGAAAAACTAGAGTTTCCACCTTGTACAAGTTTGGGGTTGGATCAAAAGAAAGAATTGGTGATAAAAAGGGCAAAGCAAAAAGCTGAAGCTAGATCTAAAAGACACAATAAAAATTTAAAAGTTTCAAAATTTAAAATTGGAGATTATGTTCTTTTAAAAACCCACGAAAAGTCTAGTGAACTAAACCATGAAATTTCAAAATTTAAATATATTTATAATGGACCATATATAATACAGAATGTTCCACACGACAATGCTTACTACCTGATCTACCCAAAATCCAAAAGACCTTTAGGTGTAAGAAATATTGTGGACCTGAAACTGTATGTTCCTAGAAATGAGTGATATAAGAATAATCAGAAAACGACTGGCAATAAATGTGCTGTATCTTATGCTGAACCCAAGTTATTCTAAAAGTAACTAATCTTTGTAAATGTCTGTATACCCTTGAAAGTGTGCTAATGTAGTTATGTAAGTTTCAGATTACCACTTGTACCGTAACTGTAAAAATGTATGGAGAAAGGATAAAGGCTATAAGCCAGATAAAAGATGGGACTGTCAAAAAGGAAAATGGGCAGTGTATGAACCATGATATGAAGGACTGCCAAATACTAATGAGGGCAGATAAATAGTCGATGGAAAATTGTAAATATGATCCAGAAGAAGTGACAATATGAAGTGAAAAGGACTGCCCAAATCCGCATAATAGGCAGCAAATAAGTGTATTTAAATTTTTTCAATATGTGTGTGTGTACTTTGTTTAGCAAGTAAGGAAATGGACTGCTATTCAAAACAAGCAGCGACAAATTATTTTATAGTGTGTACAAAATATGCAATTGTTTTGTAATTAAATGTTTGTATTCCATAATTTTAAATTATTTCTTTGATAAATTTAGGAAAAATAATTAAATTACTATTTTAGTAATGTTATGATGATAAGTTGGACTGTGCAAAAGGCACTTGAGTAAATGACAAGTAAATGTTTTTGGTATGTTAAAAAAATATAGACCTATATAATGTGAGTGAAAGGAAGTAGGTGGTATAAAATTTTGGACATTTACGTAAAAGGATTCAGAACAACTGTATAAATGTAATATTTAGTGTTCCCATTAAATTTACACGTTGTGAAAATTACTGGAAACAGGGGCATGTGTAACGACAACTGTATCTATAATAATTTTTTCCTCTATGAATTTAGATAAGTTAATGTTGGCAGGGTTTTGAACTTCTTTTTCGGCTCGTATAGTGATGTTAAAGAAACTGCGAGTAACTTTTGTAATGAATATTATTATTTATGTTAGATTTCAGAGAATGTGATAATCAAAAGAAAGTGTACTTAATGTTAAAATTATTGTAAAATGTGGAAATTGTAATTTAAACACTTGGTCCATACGTAGGTAATGCATTAGAATATGTGTAATAGAAAACCTGTGGTGAATACCCTACCTGTAGGGGAGCGGGAAAAGGTGGAGGCAGGCGAGCGCGGGAAAACGCACACTGGGCGCGGTTTGGCGCAACGGGCACAGCAGTCAGTCGGAGGCGAGAGTCAGTAAGAGTCGGAGTGGTAAATTGATCTGAGGAACAAGTACTGTACCGAGGAGGCTACCTAGGAAAAGTGGATTACAGTGAGCCTCGGGTACACCGATTCCGACGACTACCTGGCATGGCTATATTCTGAGGCACAATATTGGAAAGATTACGACGCTAAGAAGATGGAAAGTGCCTATGTAGCGTGAGCCTTAGCCGCGCTTGTATGTGTGCCGTGCTGCCCGCTATCTCGCTGCCCGCCAACCGCCGCACCGACTTGCACAGGTCAAACCTTTATTTCATCTTTAGAAGTGTAAATGTGTGGACCAGTGTCGAAACTGTTTCTAATTGTGTAATAATAACGTGAGTTTTACCAGCATTGCTTTAGCCATGACTTATCCTGATCACTGACCTAGACAGGATCCTTACCTCGTATTGTGCAACCCGAGTATCCTGAACTGAAAGTTTATAATTAGTGCAAATGAGAATTATCAGCAATCAAACTTTTGCTATAAAGAAATGCAATAGTTCTGTGAACTATTGCAAATGTTGGTAGAAGTATAAATAAACTGAAAGATAGTCTTTTGAATTGAGTTATCGATGCTATTTAATTAACTTGAGACAGAACTAATGACAGTTAAATTATTCAGAAGTAAAACAAAAGATTAGTTATCCATTGATTGAGAAATTTGAGTGTCAATTTGACCTTTTAGTAATTAACAGTTTCAGTATAACGACCATAACAGTTTCAGGCCCCCCCCCCTTTTTCTTGTTCATTCTTTCAAACCTTGAAATGTGTTGATCAGATTTGACCAGTAAAGTCAAGTTCTATATTAATCCTAAGTGTATTAGTGTTGTTTTCCAATTTTAATAGTGACATTGTATGTGTGCTTTCAAAACTGCTTATCCTAGGGCAATCTATGCCCGATTTCAGTCTGATCAATATACTAAATACAGTTCGTAGTAATCATTGCAGTGTGGTGTTGTGTGAATTTAGCTCATCCAAATTAGTACAAAAAGAGAAAGCTTTAGTTCAGTGGATTTTTCTGGTTCCAAACTTTGCCATATAACAAATCATTACTACAGGTTACTATGCTTGTACATGCACCCAATTGTACAAGGAAAAACTCACTCATTGCCTAAGTAGGCTGGCGACCGAATTATTAATTAACGGTAGCATCTACTGTGTGTACTTCTTGTCCATGCGAACGCGCAATTATACTATACATTTGCTTGATGCATCACTGTAGTTATTTACTGATTACAAGTCCGATTTTGCTTCTATTAGGTACACGCGGTCAATTTATGTACTAAAATCCTTGTTTATAAGGTGAAGCCCGTGAACTTATTACAGTACAGGCTTTATATAGCTAACGCACGTCCGTTAAAGGGCGGTAGCGTTACAGGTGGCTAAAAAGATAGTGCCCTATCCGGAGTGTAGTTAAAATTACCTCCTCCTGACGACGCGTTCGGGAGGAAGAGGTCCAAGCACAGGGAAGAGCTTTCACGTCCCGCAATTTATTATGGGGAAGTGTCAACCATTGTGCATGCCATAAAAGAATGACACGACGACATAAAACACTCCGTAGATCGGCGAAGGGAATCGTGCGAATAGCTGGCCGAAGAAGAGAGACTGCAGCCTTGGCCGCTATATCGGCCGCCTCATTTCCACAGATACCAACGTGTCCTGGGATCAAGATGAACGCCACCGAGATGCCCCCCAAGTGGAGCAAGTGTAGGCAGTCCTGAATCCAGTGGACCAGAGGGTGTACAATGTAGAGAGCTTGGAGACTGAGGAGAGAGCTGAGAAAATCTGAACAGATAACATACTGTATCCGCTGATGGTGACGGATGTATTGGACAGCCTGGAGAACAGCGTAAAGCTCCGCAGTATAAACCGAACACTGGTCGGGAAGCCGAAATCGATTTGGGGTGTCGCCAACAATATAGGCACTCCCTACACCAAATGATGTTTTTGAGCCATCAGTGTAAATAAATGTGGCTTCCTTCATTTGTGGACATAGAGCAGAAAATGCCCGATGATAAACAAGTCAAGGGGTACCATCCTTGGGAAACTGACAAAGGTCACGGAGCAGGCAGGTACGGGGACGGAGCCAAGGCGGTGCTGTACCCCAATTTGTCAAGAAAGTTTTAGGAAAGCGGAAGGAAAGAGAATGGAGCAGTTGACAGAAGCGGACTCCCGGTGGTAGTAGGGAGGAAGGGCGGCCTGCATACCCTAAATCCAAGGAGGTGTCGAAAAAATGTCAAGGGCCGGATTAGCAGGCATGGAAGACAAATGGCTAGCGTAACGACTTAGAAGGACAGCTCGCCGACTGGACAGTGGAGGTTCAGCAGTCTCAGCATAAAGGCTTTCCACAGGGCTGGTGTAAAAAGCTCCAGACACTAAACGTAATCCACGGTGGTGGATAGAGTCGAGACGCCGAAGAACAGACTGCCGAGCAGAGGAGTAAACTATGCTGCCATAGTCCAATTTCGATCGCACTAAGGCGCGATAGAGGCGGAGAAAGACCACTCGGTCCGCTCCCCAGGAGGTACCATTCAGGACACGGAGAGTGTTGAGGGATCGTAGACAGCGAGCCGAAAGATAGGAAACATGGGAGGACCAGCACAGTTTTCTGTCAAACATAAGACCCAAGAATTTAGCGACGTCCAAAAACGGAAGGTTGACAGGCCCTAGATGTAAGGAAGGTGGAAGAAACTCCGTACGACGCCAAAAATTAACACAAACGGTCTTACTGGGAGAAAAGCGGAAGCCTGTTTCGATGCTCCAAGAGTGGAGGCGATCGAGACAGCCTTGAAGACGTCGTTCAAGAAGGCTGGTCCGTTGAGAGCTGTAGTAGATCGCAAAATCGTCCACAAAGAAGGAGCCCGAGACATTAGGAAGGAGACAATCCATAATTGGATTTATGGCAATGGCAAACAATACAACACTTAGCACGGAGCCCTGGGGTACCCCGTTTTCTTGGGAGAAAGTACGGGAGAGATTAGTGTTCACCCGCACTTTAAATGTGCGCTCTGCCATAAATTTGCGAAGAAAAAGGGGCAACCGTCTGCGAAAGCCCCAAGAGAACAGTGTGCAGAGGATGCCTGTCCTCCAACAGGTATCGTATGCTCTCTCCAGATCAAAAATATTGCTACTCTCTGGCGTTTCGGGAGAAAATTGTTCATGATATAAGTGGAGAGAGCAACAAGATGGTCAACTGCAGAACGATACTTTCGGAAACCGCATTGGGCAGGTGTTAAGAGACTGCGGGACTCCAGCCACCAAGCTACACGGCAATTCACCATACGCTCCAAAACCTTACATACACTAATCATGAGAGAAATGGGGCGATAGCTAGAGGGGAGATGTTTGTCCTTTCCAGGTTTCGGAACAGGAACGACGATAGCTTCCCGCCATCATCTGGGAAAAGTACTGTCGGTCCAAATTCGATTATAAAGGCGAGGGAGGTAACGCAGACTATGGTATGATAAATGCAGCAACATTTGGATGTGGATACCATCCCGTCCCGGGGCGGAGGAGCGAGAAGAAGAGAGTGCACGTTGGAGTTCCCGCATGGAGAAAACAGTATTGTAGCTTTCGCGATTTTGAGCGGAGAAAGAAAGAGGTTGCACTTCCGCTGCACGTTTCTTCGGGAGAAACGCTGGCGAGTAATTTGAAGAGCTCGAAATCTCAGCAAAGTGTTGACCCAGTGAGTTAGAAATTGCGACGGGGTCCACTAACGTATCATGCGTGACAGTGAGCCCAGAGACCGGGGAGAAACAGTCGAATCCGACTCCAAACTTCCGAGGAGGGGGTGAAGGTGTTAAATGAGCTAGTAAAGAAGTTCCAGCTTGCCTTCTTGCTATCGCGAATGACGCGACGGCATCGCGCACGGAACTGCTTATAGCGGATACAGTTGGCCGAAGTAGGATGGTGGCGGAAAACGCGAAGAGCACGTCGCCGCTCACGTATTGCGTCACGGCATGCCTCGTTCCACCAAGAAACTGGGGGGCGCCGGGGCAATTCGGAGGTGCGTGGTATTGAACGTTCCACAGCTGTAAGAATAACGTCTGTAATATGTGTGACTTCATCGTCGATGCTAGGAAAGTGACGGTCATCGAATTTCGCTAGAGACGAAAAAAGTGTCCAATCGGCTTGGGCAAACTTCCAGCGTCGCGGGCGCATATATGGCAGTTGAGGCTGCAGCCTAAGGACACATGGAAAGTGGTCACTCGAGGGTGTATCATCAAGGGCCAACCATTCGAAGCGCCGAGCTAGCGGAACAGTACCGACCGAAAGGTCCAAATGAGAGAAATTTCTCATGGAGGCAGACAAAAATGTAGGGTCCCCAGTGTTGAGGCAAACAAGATCCGTTTGATGGAAGACGTCTAGCAATAGTGAGCCACGCGGACAAGGATGTGGAGATCCCCAAAGTGGGGGGTGGGCATTGAAGTCCCCAACCAGCAAATAGGGGGGTGGAAGCTAACCAAGAAGATGAAGGAGATCAGCTCGTGCCATTGGTGTGGACGATGGAATGTATACAGTACAAAGAGAGAAGGTGTATCCAGAAAGGGAAAGACGGACAGCGACTGTTTGGAAGGAAGTGTTTAAGGGGATTGGGTGATAATGGAGAGTATTATGGAGAAGAATCATGAGTCCTCCATGTGCTGGAGTGCCTTCAACAGAGGGGAGATCAAATCGTACTGACTGAAAATGGGGGAAAACAAAGCGGTCGTGGGGACACAGCTTTGTTTCCTGAAGACAGAAGATGACCGGCGAGTAGGATCGTAAGAGGTTTGTCAATTCATCCCGATCGGCTCGAATTCCAATGGATAATGGACATAGGGTGGACAGAAAATGGAAGAATGTGATCAAGGTTGCCGTCAACTCAACGACTGCTCAGAGCTTGCGACCGACAGCGTGGAACGGCACTCAGCCGAAGGCAGAAGCTCCTGATCCATAGGTTGTTCAGGAGCAGCTCCTGCCACCAGTGATCGACCGGTTGATCGGCCGCCAGAAGTGCGCCTCGGCGACACAGAAGACGGCCGAGGGCGGTTACCGGCAGGTGGTGCTGTAGATGAGACACGCCGTGGCGGAGAAGGAGAGGAACTGGGTTTCTTATTAGCCTTCTTGGAAACATGATGTTTAGATGCAGGAGGAACCGATGGTTGTGAAGTTGGGGTACATAAAAAATCTTCACGAGTATGCTCTTTTTTGGAAGTCCGGGTGTCTGACTTTTGGGATCGAGATTTAGCAGAACCCGATGAAGGGTGAGCCATTGAGTTAGCAGGCGAAAGTGTGGAGGTTGAACAGGCGATCTTTGCCCTGGCCGATCTGACGATCATGTCACTAAAGGTGAGATCACAAGTCTGCATGGCCGCCTCCTTTGTTGGCCGAGGAGAGGCACGGACAGTGCTGTATTTTCCTGTCTGAGGCACAGTGGGCTTTCGACTGGCGAATAATTTTCGAGCAGCAAAGGTCAATACCTTTTCCTTCACTCTGATTTCCTGAATGAGCTTTTCGTCTTTAAAAATGGGGCAATCTCTAGAGGAGGCAGCGTGGTCACCCATACAGTTGAGGCAACGAGGGGATGGAGGTGGACAAGCACCCTCATGGGCATCCTTGCCACACGTAACACATTTGGCTGGGTTGGAACAGGACTGGCTGGTATGACTGAACCACTGACACCAATAGCAACGCGCAGGGTTTGGGATGTAAGGGCGAACGGAAATTATCTCATAGCTCGCTTTTACGTTTGATGGGAGTTGAACTCTGTCAAATGTCAAGAAGACAGTACGGGCTGGAACGATGTTCGTGTCAACCCTTTTCATGACTATGAACAGCCGTTACGCCCTGGTCAGACAGGTAGTGTTGAATTTCCTCGTCGGACAATCCGTCGAGGGAGCGTGTATAAACGACTCCACGTGAGGAATTTAAAGTGCGGTGCGCTTCCACCCGGACAGGGAAGGTGTGGAGCAGTGAAGTACGCAGCAATTTTTGTGCCTGGAGGGCACTGACTGTTTCTAACAACAAGGTGCCATTTCTTAATCAGGAACAAGACTTTACAGGACCTGCAATTGCGTCGACACCTTTCTGAATAACAAAAGGGTTGACCTTAAAGAAGTCGTGACCTACGTCAGACCGAGAAACAACAAGGAACTGTGGCAACGATGGAAGAACTGTCTGCGGCTGAGACTCAGTGAACTTACGCTTGTGAGTAGACATAGTGGAAGGTGAGGAAACCATTGCGGAAGAATCCCCCATGATTACCGGCGTCTCCGATGGCGCGCTCCTCCCTTGTGGGGGCCCTCTCTGAGGGCACTCCCGCCTTAGGTGATTGTTCACACCTCCCGAGAAACGGACGGAGGGACCAATCGGCACTTTCGGAAGGTATCAGCTCGGGTAATCACCCCTCCCTGGGTCTGGCCGTTACCAGGGGGTACGTACGTGTCCTACCTGTCTACCCGGGGCGGGGAATTACGCGTTACCCCATCACCGGCTATGCATGAAAATGCGTGGGTCGGTCTTCAGACACGCACAGGGAGGAAAAAAGAGGAAGGGAAAAACAAAGAAAGGGAAAGGAAAGAAGAGAGGTCTCAAACGCCACAGCGGAGAAAAGGGTAAGGAAAAGAGGTAAGGAAAAGAGAAGGACAAAGGAAGGATGAAGACGTGCAAGCAGAGAAAGCGAAGAATGTGTTACATTTTCGAGCGTCCGTCTCCGGACGTAGGCACAAAACATACTCCCAGAGGGGGAGAAAGGGAAGGAAAGAGCTGGAGGTGAGGGGAGGGGGGGCGAAGATGGGGGATAGTGAAGGATGCGGAAAAGGAAGGTATGCAGCCCGGAAAGGAAGGAGGGCCACATTAGCTCGGGGTCCCGTGCTCGCTACGCATGTATCCACAAAAGAGTTGCGGACCCCCTGGGGAGAGGCCAGGAGGTGATGGTGTATCTCCAGTGACAAGAACTTCCTTGCCCAGTATGCTAAGGGTCTCACTTAATCCTTCACTGGGACACTATCCCCAGACCTATTCCACAAACAGATGCCTTGTGCCATTTCTCCTCACACTCCCTATCCTTTCAACACCCCCAAGAACCCACCACACAGGAGTGCCCCTTCTTTCTTCCAATACCACCCTGGACTGGAACAACTGAACCACATTCTTCACCAGGGCTTTGTTATGTATCATGCCATGAAATGAGGGACCTCCTGCCCAATGTCCTACCCATACGTGGTCTTCTGTCACCCAACCAACCTCCACAACACCCTAGTCCATCCCTATGACACTCCCAATCCCAAACATTGGTCGCAATGATCATATCCCTGTGGAAGACCCAGGTGCAAGACCTGCCCAATCCACCCACCCAGCCTTTCCTATCCCAGTCCTGCAGTATGCTTATCATACCCCCATCAGAGGCCAGACCACCTGTAAAAGCAGCCATGTCATTTACCAGCTCTGCTGCACTCATTGTACAGCTTTTTATATTGATGTGACTAGCAACCAGCTGTTCACCAGGATGAATGGCCACTGACAATGGTGGCCAAGAGCAAAGTAGACAGCCCTACAGCACAACATGCAACTGAATATAACATGCTTAATTTCAATGACTGCTTCACTACCCAAGCCATATGGATCCTCCCATTGACCACCAGCTTTTCTGGACTGTGCAGATAGGACTTATCCTTACAATGCATTCTCCACTCCAAAAATTATTCAGGCATCAATCTATTTTAACATAAAAACCCCATACCCTCCACCCAACAGTTTCCATCCCCTTCTATCCTAGAACCACCTCCCTATTCTCATTTCCCACCACTTTGTGTGCCGCCCTCTGCCTATGCACCTGCCCATCTTCCCTACATCTACATTTATATTCTGAAAACCACCATGAGGTGCATGGCAGAGGGTACCAGTTATTAAGGTTTCTTCCCATACCATTCACATATGGAGCGTGGGAAGAATGATTGATTTAATGCCTCTGTGTGTGTGTGTGGGGGGGGGGGGGGGGGGGAGGTAATTATTCTAATGTTATCCTCATGATCCACATGTGAGTGATACTTAGGGGGCTGTAGTACATCCCTGGAGTAACCACTTAAAGCCAGTTCTTGAAACATTGTTCAAAGACTTTCTCAGGATAGTTTACGTCTGTCTTCAAGAGACTGCCAGTTCATTTCCTTCGGTATCTATGTGACACACTCTCATGGAGTAAACAAATCTCTGACCATTCACGCTGCCTTTCTCTGTATGAGTTCAACATCCTCTTTTACTCCTAGCTGGTGCAGGCTCGACACACTTGAGCAATATTCTAGGACCAGTCACACGAGTGATTTGTAAGCAATCTCTTTTGTAGAATGATTGCACTTCTCCAGTATTCTACCAATAAGCCAAAGTGTACCACCTGCTTACCCTTGAGTGAGCTTATGTGATCATTCCATTTCATTCCCCTACAAAGTGTTACACCTAGGTATTTGTATGAGTTGGCCAATCCCAACAGCAACTCTCTGATGATATACTCACTACGTTTTTTCATTTTGTGAAGTGCAAAATTTTACATTTCTGAACATTTAGAGCAAGTTGCCAATCTCTGCACCATGTTGAAATCCTATCAAGATCTGACTAAATATTTATCAGCTTCCCTCACATAGTAAATCATTACAGACATTTGCATTATCTGCAAAAAGCCTGATTTGATGATTAGTGTAGTCTGCAAGGTCATTAATGTACAACATGAATAGTAAGGATCCCACCACACTTCCCTGGGGCAAACCCAAGTCACTTCTACATCTGACCATGACTCTCCATTCAAGATAACATGCTGTGTCCTCCCTACCAAAAAGTCCTCAATCCAGTCACAAATTTCACTTGATACCCCATATGAATGTTCTTTTGACGATAAGCATAGGTGCGTTACTGAGTCGAATGCTTTTCAGAAATCAAGAAACACCTGGTTGACTTGATCCAAAGCATTCAGTATGTCATGTAAGAAAAGTGCAAGTTGGGTTTCACATTATCGATGTTTTCAAAATCAATCCTGGCTGGCACTGAGGAAGTCACTATGCTCAAGATATCTCATTGTGCTTGAGCTCAGAACGTGTTCTAAAATCCTGCAACAAATTGATGTCAAGGATACTGGATGGTAATTCTGTGGATCACTTCCACTACCCTTCTTGTAGACAGGTGTGACTGACTTTTTCCAAGAACTGGCCATAGTGTTTTATTCAAGGAATCTAACATAGGTTATGGTTAGAACGGGCTAACTCAGCTGCAAATTGGGGCCTGGAGCTTCTCTCTTCCTCTGTCCACTTCCCCCTCCCCCTTCCTCATCTTCCTGCCCTACAGCCTCCCGATGCTGGGTCTGTTGGCAGTCTAATCCCTGCACACTCCACAAGAAAGCTCTCTTCTCTCCAAGATATAGTACCCAAAAAATTCATTATAATCTAGTTCTTGGTAGATCGAACAATCCAAGGGTTACTGCTGATTCATAGTGTCTGACAGGCACAATGCTTCGGCAATCAGTTATGTCCCATCAGCAAGTGTGCTGATGAGCTGATCTCCTGGGGGCACAGGGAATGGCTGTCTTCCTTCTGTCTGAGTCTCCATAGTTAGTTTTATGTTGAAATGAATGGAATTAAGATGTGTGAGGAAGTAATGAAGTTTGTCCCTTTAATGAGGTAAGCTGATGAATGTGTCCACATAATGGAAAAAAAACAAGTGGGTTTCCATTTGGATGATGTCAGGGCTTCAAGGAAAAACTGCTCCATATATAAATTTGCAACTATAGTCAAGAATGGGCTGCCAGTTGGGATTTCCCTGCACGGAAGGGACAAACTCCACGACTTTTTTGCGTATCTGAATTCCATTCATTCTAACACCAAATAACTATGGAGACAGGGGTAGAAGGGAGACTACCGTTCCTTGACATTATGGCCAGGACAGGAGCTGACAGCACCCCGGGCCATGGTGTTCTTTGGAAGAAAATGCACAGTGACCTACACTCTCAAGAGACAGATGCCACCAGGCTGTGCAGAGAATGGGATACTAAAAGCTCTACTACACAAAGAAAGCATCATCTTACATGCAGAGAATCTACCCCAGGATTTTATTTATTTATTATTTTTTTTTTTTTTTTAGGGCACAAGACAACTAGGGTGATACGCATCCATGTCAGAACCGCCGAACACGAAGATGAAAAAGGAGTTAAAAATGACTACACATTAAGCCCAATCGACAGAAGGAAAGAGAGCTATAAACATGGACATGGAGGAAGGACAATAAAATACTCCATAGAGACAATGGACATCCTGAACTAAAGAATAAATGTTCTTCACCATATTGCTACAAAGGATAAAAAGTAAAATGTGGTTAACAGCCCAAGTGTCATTCGCTAAACTGGCCAATAACTCAGACGGCAAACATAAATGAGACCATAATTGGTTAAATAAAGGCATTCCATCACAAAATGGCGAACTATCAACGGTTGAGGGCCATTAGCACAAAGTCGTGGGAGATCACCACTTAACAAACAGTGATGGCTAAAAAGACAGTATCTAATACGCAACCTAGCTACAATGATCTTGCGGCGAGAAGGCCGAGAGGGGGTCGGCCAAGCCACTGGGAGAGATTTATTTCTGCAGAACTTGTTCCCATGAAGGAAAAACCAGTGGTGATGCCAAAGTGATGCCACCTGCTGATGGAGGGCAACACAGATCATCTGAGGGAATGAAAGAACTAACGTGCTAAGGTTCAAGGACTGCAGCCTTGGCATCAGCGGCCTCATTGCCCATCAGACCAGCGTGACCAGGGACCCATACAAATATCACAGTGACTCCATCCAGAGTGAGCAAGTGAAAGCTTTCCTGGACCCATTGGGTTAAGGTATGGACAGTGTACAGCACACAGGCTCTGAAGGGAACTGAGAGATTCGGAGCAAATGACACAATTTAAAACCCTGTGTCACTGGATGTACTGCATGGTCTGATACAGGGCAACGAGATCTGCTGTAAATACTGAACAGTGATCCGGAAGCCGATACCGAAAAGTGTCGGAATCAATTATGAAGGCACACCCAACACCACAGTTAGTCCATGAGCCATCAGTGTACACAAAGGCAAAATCGCGAAGTACCCTAGGAAGGTTGAGAAATCCCAGAAATTGGAACACCTTGGAATTAGTTACTTGACAGGGTACATTAGGAACTCTCTGCACCTCTCTGCTACAGCACAACCTGTGGAGATGGATGAAAGCACAGAACGAGTCAGCCACTGCTTTTCTACCGTACTCTGGCACACTATTGGGAAAAATTGGGTGCATACTGAAAAACCACCAGTAACAACTGCCTTTGGCCTAGCCAATAAAACAAGGGCAGTATTTAAGAATGTCAAAGATGATCTTGGTTTACAGAGGGCTGGGGTATATCAGATTAAGTGCCAATGTGGCAAGACATTGAACAAACAGTGTACACCATCTCAGATTGATTCTGAGATACCAGTAGCATACTTGAGTAATGTGTCTCAACAAGTCAGTAGTTGCAGAGCAGTATTTGTCCGAGACTCATGCAATGGAATACGAATATACCAGGATTCTAGCAAAAACTTAGAAATACTGGGACAGCATCATTACAGCATCTATAATCTCAACAAGGCCTGGAAACCAGCATTGAGTCTAATTAAGAAGATACTAAGCAAACAACTTTCCATTGGCCATGACACACGGAACAACTACACCAATGCCACTACAAATGGGGCACATCACTGGGCTTTGCCGCCACAAGTGTAGATACATGTCCTCAGTTGTGGACCACCTACAGAAAGACTCAGGGGACATTAAAGAGGTCGTTTCATCAGTGCATCTGATGATGGAGACCAATCACTGAAATATTGTGGCGGTTTGGCACTATGAACCAGCAGTAACCTGCGGACTGTTCGCTCAACACATACACTGGGAGAAACTGAGAAATTAATCTTCGGTGATTTAAAGAACAGGTTGCGCATTGCAGAGAACCTTAAAATTTGTACCATATTCATCTCATTGTCTCCAAAACTATAGGTCAGTTCTGCAGATAATAAGACCTGCACGTAATAACTCTTCTCTGCCCTCTTCTCTGAAAAGAGAACACTATCAGCTGAATTGTAGCTTACTGCGGTCTGTACACCCTACCACAGCACAATGGAGTGTCCTCTCACCAGAACAAGAAGCTAAGCATTATCCAACTTTATCTCATCAACAGATGATTGAGAGAGACTATTTCATGTTTCAAAGTAGGTATGACATGATCAAGTAATTGACTTTACCAGTCATCATTAATTTTGTCACTTCCAACCACTTTGCTCCCTCCAAATGGATTTTTATGTATCTTAACAGACATGAGTGATCGTGTAAGGGACAGAGCCAGGGGATTTTCTGAACACTTTCCTTGGCTGTCACATCCACTAATTTGTTTCCATGGAATCCCATAAGCTCCAATGCCCAACAGAGTGATACATTATTCTCCAACCTTCAATGGTGAAAAAGGCTGTTCTGGGTGTTCTGACTGGGTACAACTATACATTGAACTGCACTTTGTCAGGGCAGATGAAAACTCTCTCAGTACACATGTCATATCTGTCCCAGTGTTCTTGAGACAGCATGTAACTTTGAACCAAACACTAGATGTTTAGTTGGCTCCATAAGTAAATCCTGCAGGCACATTCAGCCACTGGAATCCCACAAATAATGATCACTGCATGGAACTCCTTACTGTGGATGTTATACTACTAATGCCAATGGCAAATATATTAACACTTCCTCGAAGGACATCTTACATGTTTAGAGTTAAAAGCAAGACCAACAATCTCCACAACATTTTTCACAACATGTGTTTATCTCAAGCCTCAAACAAAAACAATGACACTTTACTGATACATCAAAATACATACTGCAAATTTTAAGAAAGACATGCTCATAGAGGACTATATACTAAAGTTAAGAGCTATATTCCTCAGATCACATGGATAATAACCTCAACTTCGCTCACAAAATCATCATCATGAAATTACATACCTTAAATTCGATATTGGCACCCATTGCCTTTGCAGCATCAATTGCTCCAGCATGTGGCCAGCTGCCCTTGCCGTCATCTGATCACAGAAAATAAGAGAGGCAAACATTCACAATTAGTACTGATGATTCTAAGCAACCCGCAACTGTTTCATAACATTGCAGTTTTATCAGCGTATCGACTGAAAAGAAAACTGTGAAGGTATGGCACAATGTTTTGCAGCTAAAAGTTTAAATGCACACTAGCAAATCGAACACACTTGCTTCTTCACAGGGCTTCATTGGCATAAAAATACATAAATAAAATGATGATCTGTAACAAGTTAAATGGAATTAACATATGCAAATTTTGGAAAATGGGGCACTTACCTTGTTTTCCTAATGTTACTGTAACACCTTTCAGAACTTTTGCAGCAAGGACAGGAGCTATGCAGCACAAAGCAATTGGCTTCTTTGCCTTGTGGAAATCCTGAAGTACTCTTGCCACATCTGGATTTACACTGCAATCTGCTCCTTTCACAGCAAAATCACATCTGGGTAAGAAGTGAAGAACCGATTTATAACACTGCACTAAAATTGAACTCACCTCTAGAAAATTTACAAAACAATGAACATTAAAAGAAACATGTGAACTGTGTTGCAAACACTCCCATTATGATGGCACAGATACACAAGACTGAGCACATGAAAAATTCAAACATAACTGCTAACACACAGCATGAGAAGGAATAAAATACACAAATAAATAACAGAGTGAACATCAAACTGCTTCCTTGTGACTTGCTACTGTGAAATCAGGTATTAATATCAACTATGCAGAGCAGACATAATCAATCTTTTTTAGAGGTGGAACCCTTTTGGAACACTTAGTATGTTACAGATCCCTGAAATAAACAAAACCTAGTTTTATGTTCATAACACATTATACCCTACTGACATCTACAACAATATACAAAACTACACAATACACAAAATAACAATGTACTGATTTCACTGTAGATTGATAAAATTGCTTTTCTTTAATGAGAAGAGCTAAGATTCATTTTTTTTATTTTTTAACCAATTGTTTAATGTCAGGCTCGAAAGAAGAGAGGTGAAGATACATGTAAGGTTCACCATCCTGTCTACTGCGTCATTTTGTTTTGCAGATGCACATGCTGAGAATCCTGTTTCAAGCAAGATGTTGTTGGAAACAGTAGAAGAACAGTCACAGCCTGTGTGACAAATTGTGAACATTCACCACAAATCCTGTACCAGAAATCATCAAGTGATATTGTTTTTAACAATGATCCCATGCTTGAATCTGATGCTATTTCTACAAATTATTGATAAGTTTGACATATTTTCTGATTTCTGTGAATTTGACACAAAATGGTTCTGAACCCATGCCTTCATTTTCAGTTTTGTATTCTGATCTTCAAGAAAACATGTCTCAAAAGTTGTGTACAGATCACAGAGACACTGGACCAATTATTCAAATATTTCATTTAGTATTTCTGCTGTCTCACCCATCAACCTTTCAGTGTTAAAAAGTTTTCTAGTTCTCTCTTGCCAACACAAACGATCCAAAAAATTAATTTTGTTAAGGTTGTTAATTTGTTATTAGTATTGAAAACTGCTGTTTATTCCTATTAAAGATAGATTTACCTCATTAATTTTTCCAAATGTTGTGGTTGTTGTGGTCTTCAGTCCTGAGACTGGTTTGATGCAGCTCTCCATGCTACTCTATGCTGGGCAAGCTGCTTCATCTCCCAGTACCTACTGCAGCCTACATCCTTCCAAATCTGCTTAGTGTATTCATCTCTTGGTCTCCCTCTACGATTTTTACCCTCCACACTACCCTCCTATACTAAATTGGTGATCCCTTGATGCCTCAGAACATGTCCTACCAACCGATCCCTTCTTCTAGTCAAGTTGTGCCACAAACTTCTCTTCTCCCAATTCTATTCAATACCTCCTCATTAGTTATGTGACCTACCCATCTAATCTTCAGCATTCATCTGTAGCACCACATTTCGAAAGCTTCTATTCTCTTCTTGTCCAAACTATTTATCGTCCATGTTTCACTTCCATACATGGCTACACTCCATACAAATACTTTCAGAAACTACTTCCTGACACTCAAATCTATACTTGATGTTAACAAATTCCTCTTATTCAAAAACGCTTTCCTTGCCATTGCCAGTCTACATTTTATATCCTCTCTACTTCGACCATCATCAGTTATTTTGCTCCCCAAATAGCAAAACTCCTTTACTACTTTAAGTGTCTCATTTCCTAATCTAATTCCCACAGCACCACCCGACTTAATTCGACTACATTCCATTATCCTCGTTTTGCTTTTCTTGATGTTCATCTTATATCCTCCTTTCAAGACACTGTCCATTCCATTCGACTGCTCTTCCAAGTCCTTTGCTGTCTCTCACAGAATTACAATCCCATCGGCGAACCTCAAAGTTTTTATTTCTTCTCCATGGATTTTAATACCTACTCCAAATTTTTCTTTTGTTCCCTTTACTGCTTGCTCAATATACAGATTGAATAACATTGGAGAGAGGCTACAACCCTGTCTCACTCCCTTCCCAACCACCGCTTCCTTTCATGTCCCTCGGCTCTTGTAACTGACATCTGGTTTCTGTACAAATTGTAAATAGCATTTCGCTCCCTGTATTTTACCCCTGCCACCTTCAGAATTTGAAAGAGATTATTCCAGTCAACATTGTCAAAAGCTTTCTCTAAGTCTACAAATGCTAGAAACGTAGGTTTGCCTTTTCTTAATGTAGCTTCTAAGATAAGCCTTAGGGCCAGTATTGCCTCACGTGTTCCAACATTTCTACGGAATCCTAACTGATCTTCCCCGAGGTCGGCTTCTACCAGTTTTTCCATTCGTCTCTAAAGAATTTGCGTTAGTATTTTGCAGCCGTGACTTATTAAACTGATAGTTCGGTATTTTTCACATCTATCAACACCTGCTTTCTTTGGGATTGGAATTATTATATTCTTCTTGAAGTCTGAGGGTATTTCGCCTGTCTCATACATTTTACTCACCAGATGGTAGAGTTTTGTCAGGACTGGCTCTCCCAAGGCTGTCAGTAGTTCCAATGGAATGTTGTCTACTCCCGTCGCCTTGTTTCGACTTAAGTCTATCAGTGCTCTGTCAAACTCTTCACGCAGTATCGTATCTCCCATTTCATCTTCATCTACATCTTCTTCCATTCCCATAATATTGCCCTCAAGTATATGGCCCTTGTATAGACCCTCTATATACTCCTCCTACCTTTCTGCTTTCCCTTCTTTGCTTAGAACTGGGTTTCCATCTGAGCTCTTGATATTCATACGAGTGGTTCTCTTTTCTCCAAAGGTCTATTTAATTTTCCTGTAGGCAGTATCTATCTTACTCCTAGTGATATACACCTCTACATCCTTACATTTGTCCTCTAGCCATCCTTGTTTAGCCAGTTTGCACTTCCTGTCAATCTCATTTTTGAGACGTTTGTATTCCTTTTTGCCTGCCTCATTTACTGCATTTTTATTTTTTCTCCTTTCATCATTTAAATTCAATATTTCTTCTGTTACCCAAGGATTTCTACTAGACCTCGTCTTTTTATCTACTTGATCCTCTGCTGCCTTCACTGCTTCATCCCTCAAAGCTACCCATTCTTCTTCTACTGTATTTCTTTCCCCCATTCCTGTCAATTGTTCCCTTATGCTCTCCCTGAAACTCTGTACAACCTGTGGTTTAGACAGTTTATCCAGTCCCCATCTCCTTACATTGCCACCTTTCTGCGGTTTCTTCATTTTTTATCTACAGTTATTTTTCCAAATATATATATGTGAAAAAGCTAGTCTAAGCAACCAAGCCACATTGTTCACATAGTCTTCTACATTAAAAGAAATTCAATCATAAAAAATTTTAATTCAACTCTTGGTTTAAACTGTCTTGTTAAAGTGTTACCTCAAGACAAACATCTAAGCTGTGTAGAGCAGACATGCTTTATGCCTGCTCCCATAATCTTCACACAATAACAAAAATAATCAGCACTGAGGAGGGCAAGAATTAACGTAACTGATTTTTTTTACAGCTTCATTAAGAACACATTTAGATTTGGCAGAATCATCTTTATTGCTCAAGTGCTTATCTATGGCTGGAACTACAGTTTGGTATTTTATTTTTTATTAGTGACACTATTCCTACTGTTTTACCAGTCATTGTCTTGGCCCCACCTGTACCAATACCAATGCAATCATTTCAGTTGAGATGATTTATTTCAAAAAATGGTTTATCATGTTAATTTCTTTTCAGTGGTGGTAGTTGGCTGTGATGGACACATGTGCAAACAAGTAAGTCATTTGTACTCACCTTTAGGTAAAGCACGTGACAGACTTAGGTTATTTGGAATCTAGCTAAAGTGCATGTCATTTATGACAGTGGTCGAGTTTAGGTTCGTTCTGCGCATCTGACATCACAAAACACAGTCAGCCAATGAACAGAGAACGACGTTGCCAGAGCTCGACTGCAGTGCTGAGCACGGACGAGTGTCTTCCGTTTTAGAAACGTTCAGTCATAAATAAAGTAACTGAACAAAAGCAATGTCTTGATAGCAGACTTTCTTTTATAGAAAGTTTGGAAAAAGCATTCTTTATACCAACTGCTTCATATTCTATTAATTAATTAAACCAAACAAGCAATAAGCCTCCTAATTCAGGCGATAGCAAGGAAAGGTGTTTGTATCATTCTCACTAACTGCTTTTCGCAATAAAGAACAGCGGTAATTGTTATTTCCTATTGTATTTCGACAAAACGTGAGTAATTCATAGTCATACCAACAGTGTTTGTCGGTATTTTGCGCGATATTTTAAAGTCCTCCAGGAGATGCATTGAATGAAGAGCTGCGTTAGTGTAATGGTTAAAGTATATGGCTCCTAAACGAAAGGTGCCGAGTTCAAACCTTGTTCGGTGCTTAATATTTTCTTTATTTAAAAACAATATTGTAAGTGTCTTACTTCATGAATTTTATTCGTTTGAAAGTAATTTTTTGAAATTTCTAGTGGCAACTAAACTCGACCATATGCAAACTCTTCAAAACTTCATGCAACGGTTTACTACATCTAATGCTGCACAATAACTGCGTTGAACATCAAAACAAAATTAAGTCATTTATGGGGGAAGGTATCAGTAAAGAAGATGTGTAAAAATCAAATTTTTTGGGCCAAATAGTTTTTATGAAATCGAATGATAAAGTGTGTCAAAGCAGTCGAAACACCATGTGTCTGCACAGGCGAGCAATGCAATGATAACAAAATCATGCACATCGCGGAATGCGGCGAGCACGTCTCTGTAGCAGCAAAAGGGTGCGGCTGTGGTGGCTTTACTTCATAAACTGCGTACTTCCCCCTAAATGTAAGTTTGCGAACTATACTATGGTGCTGCTTCTCTTAGCGCGTACAACTGGCAACGCAGCAATCTCCCGCGCCTGGGTGGGCATGCGCGAACCGCCAAGATAAAAGGATTGAACTATAGTCTACTAGGAAATTGTGAACCAAACTTTTGGGCAACCCATATTAGAATGTTGCTCAAGTGTGGAGAACCGATACCAAATAGGACTGACAGGAGATATTTAACATATACTAAACAGAATAGCTCTCAATGGTGGCAGGTTTTTCTGATCCAGACTAGCAATTTTTGTGAATAGAGGCCTGCAATCCTGATAAAGTTTTCTTAGAAAATCTCAGTCACCATAATTAAGTAAGGAATCTAAGAATATGCTATTGCCACCTGTCTATCATACCCCCTGGGACTACAAAGACCGAGATCAGACAAATTACCATGTAGTGGTATTGTGTTTTAAGAGGTTTAATCTCACCTCAGCTACAAATAGGCCAGACCTTATCAACAATGTCAGTATAGGAACCGGTATTAGCAATTGTGATGTCGTAGCAACTATGATCAGACAAGAAGGCTTGGAGAGTGTTTCTGCTAGACAGAGCAGATAATCAGTTATTAGCATCTCGCTTAGAAAGTGGATCAGCAGTCAATCAGTTCCAGTATGATGGATGACAGGAATTGTGAGCAAATCTGAAGCAGATTGTAAATCGTGGTCTGGCGAGTTGTGTGTCTAGGAAGTGGACACAGGAAGAAAAAGACCCACTACGGTTTAATAATGAAATTCAAAGGATGCTGAGGAAGCACAGGTTGTTGTCCTCTCTGGTCAAAAGGGAATGCACAAATAATGACAAGCAAAGTTTAGTAGAGATTCGTGCATCTATCTAAAGATCTACGCATGAAGCATAGTCACACCTTACGAAAAGATTTGGCAGAGAACCTGAGAAAATTCGGTGTTACGTAAAATTGCTATATGGGTCTAAGGATTCCATTCAGTCAATTGTTGACCAATCTCGTGTGGCAGTTGAAGACAGCAAAACAAATGTCAAAGTATTAGATTTAAATGAGTGCCAAAAGTATTAAATTTTACGTTCAAGAAATTGTTCACATGGGAGAATCATACAAACATACCATCATTTGACCATTGGACAGACTCTCATACGGACGATATAGTAATAAGTGTCCCTAGCATAGAGAAACAACTGAAAGAGTTGAAAGCAAATAAATCGGCAGGTCCGGATGGAATCCCAGTTTGATATTACGAAGAGTACTCCACGGCTTTGGCCTCTTACCTAGCCTGCTGTTATCCTGAATCTCTTGCCTAGCACAAAATCCTGAGTGATTGGAAAAAAGCACAGGTGACTCCAGTATATAAGAAGGGTAAAACCACAGATTCCCAAAGTTTTAGATCAATATTCCTAATTTCTGTTTTCTGCCAAATCCTTGAACCTATTCTCAATTTGAAGAAAATAAACTTTCTTGAGACTGAAAAGCTTATATCCATGAATCAATATGGTTTTAGAAACCTTTGCTCATGCGAAACTCAGCTTGCTCTTTTCTCACATGATATACTGAGAACAATGGATGATGGGCAGCAGGCAGATTCCATATTTTTAGATTTCCAGAAAGCATTTGACATGGTGCCTTATTGCAGGCTGTTAATAAAGGTACACACATATGGAATAAGTTCACAAATACACAAGTGGCTCGAAGACTTCTTAAATAATGGAACCCAGTATGCTGTCATCGACAGTGAGTGTTTATCATAGACAAGGGTCTCATCAAGAGTGCCCCGGGGAAGTGTGATAGGGCTGTTGCTGTTTACTATATACAGAAATGATTTGGCGGACTTGCTGGGCAGCAGTCTGCAGTTGTTTTGCTGATGAGGCCATGGTGTACAGTACAGTATCAAAGTTGAGTGACTTTAGGAAGATACCAGATGACAGGCAAAAATTTCCAGTTGGCCTGATGAATCACAGCTAGCCCAAAATATGGAAAAATGTAAATGTGGATGAGGAGGAGGATCGAACCTGTAGTGTTCAGATACAGTATTAATAGTATCCTGCTTGACACAGTCAAGCTGTTTGAATATCTGGGCATAAAGTTGCAAAGCAATATAAGATGGAACAAGCATGTGAGAATTATGGTAGGGTAGGCGAATGGTTGACTTCAGTTCATTGGAAGAATTTTAGGGAAGAGTGGTTCACCTGTAAGGGAGACCACTGGTGTGACCTATTCATGAGTACTGCTCAAGTGTTTGGGGTCTGTACCAGGTCGCATTGAAGGCAGACAACAAAGCAATTCAAAAGCGGGCTGCTAGATTTGTTACCAGTAAGTTTGAACAACACGTGAATGTTATGGAGATGCTTCATGAACTCAAATGAGAATCCCTGGAGGGAAGGCGACATTCTTTTCAAGATACACTTTTGATAAAATTTAGAAAACCAGTATTCGAAGCTGACTGCCGAACAATTCTACTGCTGCCAACATACATTGCACGTAAAGACCACAAACATAAGATACGAGAAATTAGGGGTTGGGTTGATTTGGAGGAAGAAACCAAACTGCAAGGTCATCAGTCTCATCTGATTAGGAACGGATGGGGAAGGAAGTCGGCCATGCCCTTTCAAAGGAACCGTCCTGGCATTTGCCTGAAGCGATTTAGGGAAATCATGGAAAACCTAAATCAGGATGGCCGGAGGTGGGATTGAATCGTCATCATCCTGAATGTGAGTCCAGTGAGCTAACCACTGTGGCACCTCGCTCGGTGAGAAATTAGGGCTCACATGGAGGCATACGGACACACACTTTCCCTCACTCTATTTGCAAGTGGAACAGGAAAGGGAATGACTAGTAATGGTAGAGGGTATCCCCAACCATATACCACACAGTGGCTCGTGGAGTATCGATGTAGATGATGTGTACAAAGCCATTCGAGCAGTCCTCCTTTAAACACCCCATTTGCTAATGGCATGGAAAGGAACACTAATACATGGTACTATGGAAGATTCCTTCTATCATGAACTTCACAGTGGTTTGCAGAGTATGGGTGTAGATATAAAATGTGTGAAATCTTACTCTAAGTTGCTTTCCTGTGAAGAGAGAGATCTAACGGTGATTCACAGAAGATCACTAAATAGCACTATGAGAAATGCTCACGCAATACAGAGCACAAGAGAGACAATTTTTTCTTGTTTTCAGAAAAAACATTTTTGCCAAACAATTTTAACAAGTGGCAGATGCTTACTGGCTTCACAGCCACATCATTTATCTGCAAATATGCTTCTCAGATCTCTAACTGTAATGCACCCTACAGTCAATCTGGAGACAAAGTGGATACAAATTAGTAAAAATTTTTCAGATCCTTGTACCTGAAGTGGAATTAATGTCTGTTTGCTAGAGAGAGACCCATGAATATAAGACAGTGCCAAATATTCTCAGCTTTCTGGGAAAACACTCAGTAACTAGTCGTAGACACAGATTTCATTTCACTCAAGAGAAGCTTTGTTTGGATTTCTGTTCTAAGCTGACATAGCTTTGAACTTTTTAACCACCCTCAACCGAAGTGTCAAACATTATTTACTTACAAGTTCTTTGCTGCACCAAATCCACCAGGGAAGACTACAGCTGATGCAGAATCTACAGTAAGTTCTGACAATGGCTTAACAGGGCCACGGGCAATTCTGGCCGATTCACTCAGAACACTCCTGTTCTCTCCATCAACTGGAGACCCCTGAAGAAGATAAAATGTTCACAAAAAATAATAGTAGCCTACTTCATATTTGGAGGTTGTCACAAAATATAATCACAAATTCATATCAGCACTGTTCTGAAGAGAATTACACTAGCACAGAAAAAAAAACCTGAAGAAAAACGACTATTTGCAACTAAATTGACCACACAGATCACAAAAACAAATCCAAAAATTTCTAACTTTCAATATGTATGCGTGTGTGCGTGTGTGTGTGTGTGTGTGTGTGTGTGTGTGTGTGTGTGTGTGTGAGGTGGCAGAAGTAGGTGTATTGCTAAGGCATCTTCAAATCACTGGAAGATTACCACTTATGGTGAAATGAGACAGCTAAACAACAGAGAATTAAAAAAGGGAAAAATTAAGCTTAAAATTTGTCTGCCTAGGCACTGCAAACTCATTTTTGATCCATTATGCAGTCTGTATGAAGTAAGTGTTATGCAGTGTAAATTCTGACAAGTTTAATACACATATTTCCTAGGAATTCAAATTTGTTGCCATGATACTTGGTTTGCAACCAAGATGACACAAAATACTGTTGCTTCTTGCGTCCAGACAGTTTTGCCACTGTTTTTTATCCCTACAAACAGAAAGATTAGAATACATTTCAGTCAACTTTGAACATACAACAAAATCAATGAACCACTTGTAGAGCCTAGTGGTTTTATTCCTGGTCTTTACATAAAATAAGACAAAGCCACTGAGGCTGATTAATAATTATTTTTGAGAGAGCGTAATCTGTTGAAGAATATAACTTTATTTTTCCATGTTGTTGAACACAGGAGCAATACCAAAGCCAATATTTATAAAAAGAGATGGCATAGCACTAGAACAAAACCAAAGAATAAACACATCGTAAATAACATTCTTCACAGAACAAACACCAAAGTCCACTGTGTGATTTCGTTGTGTCACATGGTGGTTCCTACACAGTCCCCCCTTTGTAGAGTGGAGCTCCGGGCACAAGGATACTTTTATTTTATAATTCTGCCTGCCCTAGAGTGCTTCTCTGAGAACGGTGGGTCTTTCGGTGTGGTTTCCTGCTTCTGGCTTGGCGTGATGCCCTCTGTGGGCAACACCTCTTCCTCATATTGTGTAGGTGGCGGTTCTTCACTGGTGTCTTGATTTTGTTCTTCAGCTGGTGGCCACATGTGCGCCGGTTTAACTATCTCAATGGAAACTGTTTGTTGTTTCCCATCATGATTTGTCTGCAGCGTATGTTCATCTCTCCCATGTAATTTATACGGCCCAGTATATGGTGGCTGAAGAGGTGTTTGTACAGCGTCTGTCCTCAGCCACACATAAGGGTAATCACTAAGCTGCTTGTGAACAAATAGCGTGTCGGTCCCATGTCGAGAACCAGGTGTTGGTCTGCTGTGCCACGTGGTTGCGGACTGGTTGTAAGATGTAAGGCATGTCACCGACTGTCGATTCCGTCAGTTCAACGAAAAATTCTGCCGGTAGCCTGAGGTTCTCTCCGTAAACCAGTTCGGCCATGGATGCACCTAGGTCTGATTTGCAGGCAGTTCGGAGACCTAGCAGCACCACTGGCAACGATGAAGTCCAGCTGTCCTTATGGCATAACAATGCTGTCTTTAATGTCCTGTGCCACCGCTCAACCACGCCATTGCTCACTGGGTGATAAGTGGTGGTGTGGCGATGGTGAAATCACAGAGCTTGGCTAATTGTTGGAATAAAGTGGATTCAAACTGTTATCCTTGATTAGTTGTCACGAATAGTGAACATCCAAAATGGGAGATCCAAGAAGCCAAAAATACTTGAGCTACCGTCTCTGCTGAAATGTCCAATAGTGGAGAAGCTTCTGCCCATCTTGTATACCGATCCACCGATGTCAACAAATACTCGTAGCCTTCCGAAAGTGGTAGATGGCCCACAATGTCCAAATGAACGTGGGAGAACCTCTTTGTTACTGGGGGAAAATCTCCAACTGCTTTACGTACATGCTGTCCAATCTTGTTCCTTTGGCACAGCATGCATGTTGTTACCCAACCATGGCAATCCTTCCTTATACCTGGCCAGACAAAACATTCCATGAGTCGTTTGATAGCTGCTCTGCTACCCAGATGACTGAGTCCATGTATGCTGTCGAAAACCTCTTTTCGCAGTTGCCTTGGGACGAAAGGCCTGGGTTTGTTTGTAGCTATGTCGCACCATATCTTCACATTCGCATCCACCGGCTGGATTAATTTTAACTGAAGTCTGGTTGTTACGTCCTGTAAGTACTATTGGAGTTCTGCGTCATTAGCTTATGCTGCAGCTAATTTATCATAGTCTATGGTTTGTGAAATAACTGAGACCCACGACAGTAAATCAGCGACTATGTTTTCGACTCCCTTGATATGCTTGATATCTGTAGTAAATTGATTGATGTGTTCTAAGTGGCGAAATTGACGTGGAGAACAGTTATCCTGCGACTTACTGAATGCAATTTATGGTCAGTGTATACAGTAAATGCTCTTGCCTCTACATACGGTCTAAAGTACTGGATAGCTTCATATATCGGTAACTGTTCTCTGTCGTATGTGCTCCATTTCCTTTGTGGTTCTGTAATTTTTCGTGAAGAAAAGCCCAAAGGCTGCCATTTGTCGTTTACTTTCTGGTGCAGTGCGGCTCCCAACGTGTCTTGGCTGGCATTGACTACTACTGACAGAGGTGCTTTTGGTACCGGATGAGGAATGAGTGTGGCTTTTCGTTAAGTCTGCCTTTGTGTGTTGAAATGCTCTCTCCATGTCCACGTTCCATTGGTCATTTTCCATTTGCATTTTTACCTACAAGAGTGTCTGTCAAGGGCACTTGTACCGGTGCAGCTCACAGCAAATGCTGTCTATAGAAATTTACCACGCCTAAAAATTTTCTGAGTTGATAGTAAGTCTCAGGGTGGATCATGGTCTCTATTACTGCTACCTTGTCCTCTCACGGGCGTATGCCCTCCATCGAAACTTCATACCCTAGGAAAGTCATTTGCCATTTTCGCAGTTCACATTTTGCTTTGTTAACTATTACTCTGTACTGGTTTATGCGGGTAAACACTGTGGACAGTTGCTTCTTGTGTGCTTCTGCCGTAGATGAGATTAATATGTCATCAAGATACGTGAAGCATCCTATCAACCCGCGCAACACTTCATCAATAAATCGCTGCCATGTTTGAGCTGCGTTCTTTAACCCAAAAGGGCATTTGTTTGTTGACGCCCGTATGCTGAGTCTTCGGTACTGCTGCTATCACTTCTGATGCTTCTTCCCCATTAAAGATTGCCATGCAAGCCATCTGTGGATTGCCTAGGGCCGCATGGACTTTGTCTGCTACCTCCAAGAGGTTCTGCATGTTGTCTTTCCCACGAATTACTAGTGCGGCTTTTACTGTGCTTAATAATTGATCTAGCTAAATGTGTTTTGAGCGTCACATCTGACAATTCTACTGCACTGACGATATCACGCAAATGCTTCAAAAATTCTGATGGTGTGCTGTCCCCTCCATCTTCTTGTTTAAGCACCTGGCATATGCGTTGATTTAACAGTTTATGCATTCTGGTGAGTAAAACATTTTTCAATGTTGTGTACGGTCATTGTGCTGGAGGTCGGAGTACTACATCTTCTGCTGCAGTTGCTGCTCTAGCATCCAGCACATTCACCGTTATCGCTAACTTCGTCTGCTCATCATGGATCTTGCTTTGGACAAACGTGAGCTCAATCATTGCAGACCATAGCAGCAGTTTGTCCGGTAGGAACTTCGGTGTTCAAATTTTTACGTGCTGCATATTTGCCATCGGGCTGTTGGTTTGTATGGCCGCACATGTGTTTGACATTGCAGTAATAGGCGTCTTCAGTGCTTCAAGTGGTTCATGTATCTGTTCTTGAAGGTTCACGAGCTGCATCTCTTCATTCCTCCATGAACTTTCTGAAGTTGCTGAATTCTCTTGTTTGTACATCGTAATTTTCTTTATGTTCAGTGTTTTGGGTCACCAGTAAAGCCACTGAGGCTAATTAATAATTATTTTCGAGAGAGTACTGCATTCAAGAATATAACTATTTTTGCATGTCATTGAACACAGGAACAATACCAAAGCCAATATATACAAAAAGAGATGACATAGTGCTAGAACAAAACCAGAGAATAAACACATCGTAAATAACATTCTTCACAGAATAAACGCCAAAGTCCACTGTGTGATTTCGTTTTCACCAGGAGGTTCCTACAAGACCTTATGAAAAGTTTTGGAAAGGTTGTGAATATGATTAGGAATGTAATTTTGTATCTATGTACAAACCTTGTACATCTAAATGTATGAAAAATAAACAAGTAAAGGAGGGGGGACAGTTAGTGATTTTCAGATAAGCAAGCTGTTCAAGGATAAAAATCTCTATGACCCTGTTGTAAGTGGTTAAGTTAGCTTGTATGTCTTTTTTTCCAGTTTTCACCAGTTTCCTTCGATTCATGATAGCAAGAAACTTAAGACATAATGGAAATTATTATTCTGTAATTTGAGAGACTGAGATGTACCTTGTACTCTAAGTTGCACTTCTTAGACAGTAAAAATGTTGGTTGTCAGTCTCTCATTATGCGAGAAATACACCTAAAAATGTGAAATGAGAAAATGGGAATTGTCACTTCCAGGGTCTGTGACCACCTTGTTGTGGTTAAAAATTTGGATGACTGACATCTGACTTAGATGATTAAAACTGAGATAAAACCTAGGCAGCTAAAAAACTATCTGGTCGTTGAAGGATGCGCCAAGAAGGTTATCACTGCCAGTACTACTAAGATGGGATAAGAAAATGAAGACTACATGGACTAGAGTGTCAATTATCTTCTATCAATGTAATTGGATAGATAAAAATTCTACTCAACAGGAAGTGGTGGGAGAACACACATAAAAAAAATGCTTCTTGTATGCAAGTTTTCAGAGCCAGTGTTGCCTCCTTCCAGCAGAAGGGTTGAAGGAGAAGGAAGAGGGGTGAAGGAAAAGGACTGGAGACTTTTGGTAAGACTCCCTTAACCCGGGGTTCCGGGTAACTTTTCCACACTCTACCCCTTTTCCTAAACATCTCCAGTCCTTTTTCTTCACCCCTCTTCCTTCCCCTTCAGCCTTTCTGCTGCAAGAATGAGCCAATGGCTCCAAAAGCTTGCAAATGAGAACCTTTTTTTATATGTGTGTTCTCCTGCCGCCACTTGGTGAGTAGATTTTTTATCTACCCAATTACATTACATCGTCAAAAATTGTGTATTTTCATAATTATCTTAAACTATTCGATAAATAAAATATATACATAAAAATTTAAAAATGAACAACAGTTCAGAGGGAGAAAGTAGCTGGAAACCACTAACGGCACATACCACAGTGCGAGGTACTCCCCCCACTTCCATTCCAATGCAAAACATTGAGGTGAATTAAATTTTATTATAAAACGCACTTTTCTCCCAAAAAGTATGACTCTGTTACCGTATTTACTCGAATCTAAGCCGCACTCGAATCTAAGCCGCACGTGAAAAATGAGACTCGAAATAAAGGAAAAAAAAAATTCCCGAATCTAAGCCGCACCTGAATTTTGAGACTCTAAATTCAAGGGGAGAGAAAAGTTTTAGGCCGCATATCCAAATCGAAACAAAGTTGGTCCATTGTAATACGAGACACAATTTAGGTAGAATGAAAGACGATACAGCTACAGTAGTTAGGTTCGAGTCGTAAGCTTAGCAGTTAAGCTTTACCGGGTAGCCATTGCTATGCATCAGGCGCTCCGTCCGTATTTATACGTACCCTTCCTTTTTCACGTGTTTCGTCTGGTTTGAATCGATTGCTTATTTTGCTTTGATGTGATAAGTGCCGTTTTCTTTGTTATAGTGTTTACGTCACTAAGCTGAAATGCATTATTGTACTGTGTCATGCATTGTTTGTCGCACTCTGATAGTGCATGTTTGCGGCCTGTCGCCGCTCACGGCATGGCTTGCGTTTGTGCGTGCTACCGCCACTTACAATTTTTTAAAAAAAAAAGAGGAATCGTCTCATTAGCGAAACAATGGCAAGGGACTGCTATTTGTTGTTACTTACACTGCTGCTTTCTTTGATAATGATCAACAAGAACCAAATAACAGACTGTGTATGATAGAACATGTTCTGAACGAGAGTTAGGCGAAAATTTTGGTTGGTTGAGTGAGGTTTAAGGGACCAAACAGCTAGGTCATCAGTCCCTTGTTTCAAATATACTCCATTCCGCTAACGGGACATCTCAGAAAAGTCAGAACAATAAAACGGAAAAAGGGAAAAACGTAAAAGGGCAGTCACGTTGTCATTGGTAAAAACAAATGAGGGAAGTCGGCAAGAGAACGAACCCAACACTATGCTGAAGCAGCATAGGCAAGACCACCTGTGACTTAAAAGGTACAACTGCTATAATGCAGAAAATACGTATGGGAATAAAAAGACTAACCAAGCCTTAAAAAAGGGTAAAAAGAGTAAAAGGGGAAGAAAAGAGGATTCCGGTCAGGGAGGTGAATCGGGAATCTCTAAACACTGCCTACAGTGGGAGACACCCAAACACTCACCGCCCTGCCCCAACACCAGGGAGATTAAAAACCTTAAAACTGAGAATAAAAACCACTCTCCCGGAGGAAACCGAGAACCAGAGAGACCATCCGGGAATCGTCAGCCAACATCAAAGGTAAAGTGTGGGGGAGTCTGTACTTAGTACGCAGAGCCAAAAGAAGGGGGCATTCAACCAAAATGTGGGCCACTGACTGGAAGGCTCCACAACCACATAGCGGGGGTGGCTCATCACGCAAAAGAAAACCATGGGTCAGCCTGGTATGACCAATGCGGACACGACACAGTGTGGTCGAGTCCTTTCGGGAGAGGCGAAAGGAAGAACGCCATGGGCCTGGTGTCACCTTAATTGCACGAAGTTTATTAGACAGTGGAGTAGCCTCCCAAGAATTGGCCCATGACTGCGCGAAGTGGGATTTGATGTGAAGCCGTAAATCCGCTGCAGGAGGGGTTACAGGAAACGGGGGGTAAGTAACTGCTCCCCCAGCCAAACGATCAGCGAGCTCATTTCCCGGGATACCCACATGGCCAGGGACCCATAGGAAGTCAATGGAACAAGCAGCACGGTGAATATCAGCGAGATGGTCATGGATGGCAGAGACCAAGGGATGGCGCGAAAAACACCGGTCAATAGCAAGAAGGCCACTCATCGAGTCCGTACATAACAAAACGCGGTTGTGTTGGGATTGTTTAATAAAGGTAAGGGCCCGGGAAATTGCCATCAATTCCGCAGTAAACACCCCACATGTAGGTGGCAGCAGATGATTTTCCGTTCCAACAGAGGACGTGAAGGCATACCCAACATGATCAGCAGATTTAGAGCCATCAGTGTAAAAAACAACAGCATCCCGAAACTCCCATAAAATTTTGCGGAAAAAGGAACGAAACACCACCGGGGGGATGGAATCTTTCGGACTGCGGCGGAGATCCATCCGAATTCGAGGCCGAGGAACTAACCAAGGAGGGGTGGAGGGGAGGGAGCGAGGAAGACAGGACAAAGAAGGAAGTTGAAAATCACGGTAAAGAGACGCAAGGCGCAGCCCAACCGGTAAACCCGCCCGAGGGCGGGAGTCGGGTGGGCGACGTCCATGGTCTGGGAACAGGATAGAATAGGAAGGATGAGAGGGAGAAGAACGGATAGTGAGGGCATAAGACACCAGAAGCTGGGACCGCCGAACAGAAAGGGGTGGGATCCCAGCTTCAACCAGGAGACTATCAACAGGGCTAGTAGGGAAGGCACCGGTGGCCAAACGGATACCACGATGGTGGACTGGATCCAGCACGTGCAGTGTGGAAGGAGCAGCTGAACCATAAACTTGACAACCATAGTCCAAACGAGACAGAACTAGAGCACGATAAAGACGGAGGAGGAGAGAACGGTCCGCACCCCAAGAGGAGTGGGCAAGGAAGCGAAGGACATTGAGTTTACGGAAACATCCTACCTTCAGGAGTCTGATATGGGGCAACCAAGTGAGCTTGTTGTCGAAAAGAAGACCCAGGAAACGAAACTGTGAAACCACAGGCAATCGTTGTGCAGCGAGATAGAGCTCTGGATCAGGGTGGACCGTAGTACGGCGACAGAAGTGGACCACCCGCGATTTTAAAGGAGAGAATTGAAACCCGTGTGAGAGGGTCCATGCAGAGGCACGCCGTATAGCCACCTGGAGCTGCCGTTCTGCAGATGCCATCGAGGAGGAACTAACCCAAATGCAGAAATCATCCACATACAGGGCAGGGGCGACCAAGGGACCGACAGAGGCCACAAGTCCATTGATAGCAATGAGGAAAAGAAGGACACTCAAGACAGAACCCTGTGGGATGCCCGTCTCCTGGGTCCGCGGAGAACTAAAAGCAGTACCAACTCTAACTCTGAATGACCGATGGATCAGGAACTGGCGGATAAAATTCGGGAGTGGGCCCCGAAGACCCCACTGATGAAGGGTTAGTAAGATGTGATAGCGCCAGGCCGTGTCATAGGCCTTGCGAAGGTCAAAAAACACTGCAACCAAATGGCGGCGCTGGGAAAAAGCCTGCCGAACTGCGGATTCCAAGCGAAGTAAATGATCGATTGGAGATCGTCCCTCTCGAAAGCCACACTGGTAAGGGGACAATAGATCCCGAGATTCGAGGACCCAAGTGAGCCGACGGGCTACCATCCGTTCAAGTAACTTACAAACAACATTGGTCAAACTAATTGGCCGATAGCTGTCAACAGATAGGGGGTTCTTACCAGGCTTAAGGACAGGAACCACAATGCTATCCCTCCACTGAGAAGGGAAGTCACCCTGGAGCCAGATACGGTTAAACACCCGAAGAAGATGTTGCCGTTGTGGAGCACTGAGATGTTGAAGCAGTTGGTTATGAATGGAATCTGGGCCAGGGGCCGTATCATGAGAAGAAGATAGAGCAGAAAGAAATTCCCATTCAGTAAAAGGTTCGTTATAAGATTCTGACTCACAAGTGGTGAAACATAAGGTGAGAGCTTCAGCCTGCTGTTTGTGATGAAGGAAAGCAGCGGGATAGGAGGCTGACGCCGATGCCACTGCAAAATGGGTCGCAAGATGTTCGGCGATAACTAATGGGTCCGTACAAATGCCATCTGGGAGGTGAAGGCCTGGTAGGGTGGACTGCCGATGGCAACCTTGGAGAGAACGAAGTGTAGCCCATACCCGTGACAGAGGGACAGTGGAACCAAGGGAAGAAACGAATCGTTCCCAACATATCCGCTTGCTCTGTTTGATTAAATAACGGGCTTTAGCGCGAAGGCGTTTAAAAGTAGTAAGGCTGGCTACGGATGGGTGCCTCTTTAAGTGTTGCAAAGCTCAACGGCGATCACGGATGGCAATGGCAATGGCCGGACTCCACCACGGGACGTGCCGGTGACGAAATAGTCCAGATGAGCGCGGGACAGCAACGTTAGCAGCGCGAACAATCGCGTCAGACACGTCACGTAGGACGTCATCAATACAACCCGACAAAGAGGGAGAAAACTCGACCTGTGCAGTGTATAGAGGCCAATCGGCGCGGTGGAAAGACCAACGAGGTAACCTGTCCATCGGGGAGCGCGAAGGGAGCGTGAGAATCAACGGGAAATGGTCACTATCACAAAGGTCGTCGTGTGGCGACCAGTGTAGTGAAGGGAGGAGAGAGGGAGACGAAAGAGAAAGATCAATGGCAGAAAAGGTACCATGACCAGCACTGAAATGAGTAGGGGAGCCATCATTAAGAAGGCACAGGTCGTGGTCTGCAATAAATTGGTCTATAAGAAGACCTCGTCTAGATGGAAAGGCACTGCCCCACAAAGGATGATGAGCATTAAAATCCCCAAGGAGGAGGAAGGGAGGAGGAAGTTGCTGAAGAAGGGTGGTTAAGGCAGCAGGTGTAAGAGCCCTGTCAGGAGGGAGATAAAGATTGCAAACGGTGACTGCAGAGTCTAAGTGGACCCTAACAGCAACCGCTTCCAATGTAGTTTGGAGAGGAATCCACGTGCAAGCAATGTCGGTACGGACCAACGTACAAACGCCACCAGAAGCCCGCAAGGGTCCGACCCGATTGCGACAGAAAACACGGAACCCACGGAGGGTCGGTGAGTGAGCATCAGTAAAATGTGATTCCTGGAGAACCACACAAGCTGCAGAGTAGGACGAAAGAAGGGATTTCAATTCCGGAAGGTGTCGATAGTAGCCATTACAATTCCATTGGAGAACCACAGAACGATGGTTTAAATGAGGGCTGAACACGCTAAATCCAGTCATACTGCCGGGTCCCCACCCGTCACAGACAAGGAGGGGGCGACATCCATAAACGACAGGTCAGAATCCAGTTGTGAAGTCGGGGAAGGGACCTCCGGTGACACCAGAGGCTCTTTGTCCCGGGACTTATGTTTCTTCTTCTTTTCAGGCTGAGATCGAGGAGGGCTGTGTGGCATAAAGGAGCCAGCTGCAGCAAGATCAGGAACAGAAAGAGACCGGGCGACGTGGGGGCCGACAGACCGCGGCTCTCGCGGTCGCCGCGCGGCAGCAGACCTTTGACCTGGAAGGTGCCGGGAAGGGGCATCCCGGGAGAGGCGCCCTTGACCGGCAGACGCCGAAGGAGTGGGACACTTCTCCGGCTGGGGAGGGGGAGCAGCACCCAGAGGAGAAGGTGTGGGAGCCGCAGGGGAGAGGGGGAGGAGTGGGGTCCGGGATGGGGGTAAGGAAGGGGGGGGAAGGGGGGAAGATGTAACCAAGGCGTAACTTGATGTCATAGACACAGGGTGCAGTCGTGCATATTTCTTACGGGCCTCTGTGTAGCTTAAACGATCGAGGGACTTATACTCTTGTATCTTTTTTTCTTTCTTATAAACTGGGCAATCTGGTGAACGTGGAGAATGACTACCACGACAATTTACACATACAGGAGGGGGAACACAGGGACTCCCCTCATGGAGTGGACGTCCACAGTCACCACAGAGAGGGTCCTGGGAACAGCGAGAAGACATGTGGCCAAAACGCAAGCACTTAAAACACCGCATAGGAGGTGGGATGTACGGCTTCACATCACAGCGATAGACCATAATCTTAACTTTCTCAGGAAGGGTATCCCCTTCAAAGGCCAGGATAAAGGCACCAGTATCAATACGGTTATCTTTAGGACCCTTCTGAACACGCCGAACAAAGTGAACACCCCGCCGTGCGAGATTGTCCCGAAGTTCCTCATCAGTTTGAAGGATGAGGTCCCTGTGGAAAATCACACCTTGTACCATATTTAGAGACTGGTGAGGGGTAATAGACACAGGAATTGTGCCAAGATGGGTACAGGCACGAAGGGCCGCAGATTGGGCAGCTGAAGTAGTTTTAATCAGCAACGAACCCGACCGCATCTTGCTCAGGGAGTCCACTTCGCCAAACTTGTCTTCAATGTGTTCCACAAAGAATAAAGGCTTGACACTGGTGAAAGTATCTCCATCAGTCCTGGTGCAAACTAGATAACGGGGGAAAGGTTTTGCCCCTAGACGACGGGCCTGACCCTCTTCCCAGGGGGTAGCCATGGAAGGGAAGGCCGAAGGGGCAAGAGAAGCAGCACTTGAGGAATCAGTACCACGCAGAGAGACGGCCGCAGAACGGCCAGAGTTTTGGACCCTTATGCGTTTCATCTGCATAGCGTCCGCCCTGATACCACCCACTCCGATCAGGGGCTCTCCTCACGGGCGCCACCCAGCCACAGCAAGGGCCGTCTGGCACGGCGGCCATTGCCGGGAGTTCCGATGCTCCAGGATGACGAGCAACCACTCCAAGGCATGCATGAGGAGGTCACAGCTCAGGTATCAGAAGTGTGATCCCTGTGTGTTCAGGGGGCTCAACCAAAAGGGTACATAGCGACCCCACCACACGGGCTGGCTACCGTGCTGGCTATGCACCCTAGCATCAGACCACGACGTGAAAGAAAAGGTGGAATGTACTAGGAGGGCGCACGTCGGAGACACTAGGTAAGGTGCTCTTCCCCAAATGGCTCACACTACGGAAGAGAAATTTTGGAATGGAGGTCAAACCCCAGAGGGGGACCAAGGAATGCCAAAAAGAGGAGATAAGTACGCAACAAAGCCAGAGAGTTAAACCAACAGAACCAGGAGGATAGCGGGGCCAACATAAGCAAGGACACCAATAGTGGGAGAGGAGAGGGCGAGGGGAAAGGAGCATGGAGGGGAAAGGAGGGGAAGGAAAAGGAAATGCAGCCCGGGAGAGAAAGAAGGCTGCAATGGCTCGGGGCCCCGTGCTCGCCACGCACGTATCCACAAAAGAGTTGTGGACCCCCCTGGGGGGGCGAAAATTTTTCTCCGTTTGAAAATCTTTGCGGCGGCTTCTGTAGTACATCAAATTCTGCACAAAAATTAGTCATCTTAGATTTAAAAATCTAGTCAGTTGTCGTGCTTCATTTCTGACTGTATCACTATTAGGCATAAGAATAATACGAATATAAACATGACACGATACGTACATTCTTCCGCGTTTGCTGTCGTCTCACTCTAGTTTCGTAGTTTAATAGGCAGACAGGATTTAAATGAGATAGCAGCAAACACGAAGGAATACATGGCAAAATGTTTATATTCATATTATTCTTATGGTGAAGAGAATGCTGCATGTGATTCACATTTCATCAGGTTCCTATTAGCAACCATCTCTTCTCACAGGTAGGAAAAAATTCAGAACGTAGAGTTGGCCATTTGACAAACATCCCTAACAGTCTTGCCAGTCGGATTTTCGTAGTACACTGAAATTCTGCTACATTCGAAGATGAACAATACGGAATTTGTATTTACTTCGTTGGATAATGTATGAAAATTCAGTGATCGAAACTCGGGGCGGAGAAAAAAAAGCTCATCTTCCACCTTTTATTTAAATTTATTTACTGAGGCAGATGTTTTGGCACCAGTACTTACCTTCGTGCCTACAAAGCATGCCTGTGTAGCGCTACATATATTCGACGGCAGAAGTTAGTTGTGGCGGCACCTACGAACATTTTTGCTGAACTTCCACGTGCTTTGCACTCGATTCTAAGCCGCAGGCAGATTTTTGGATTACAAAAAACGGAAAAAAGTGCGGCTTAGATTCGAGTAAATACAGTAGCTGCTATCCCATCATCTACAAGTATATGGGGTAGGGAGGGAGACAAGGCAACAGCTCGTCTCAGATCACCCAGCGGGGCACTCGCTGTGAAAATGTGGGCGAGCCTAAGGAAGACTACCACAGCTGTATTAGGGAAGTCTTCTTGATATAAAAGGAACTCGTAGTTAAATCTGATGTACATAGCTGCCACAACATGGTGGCATCTTTCCAAGAGGCTTGGAGAAAAGTATTCCATGCCTCGGTGGTCGCCTTGAGTGTCCTCAGCTTGTTGAGATAATGGTAGCCTGCCATTTCAAATCACAGGTTTTCAAAACCTGACGTCACAGTAGAAATCGTAGGACTGACACCAGTACTCCAAGTTAGTCCCATGTGGTCAGTTTTTTAGCTAATTTGTCAGGGAGTTCATTTCTTAAAATGCCCATGTGTCTCAGTGTTCAGAGGAATGTTACAGTGGAGTCAGAACTGTGAAGGTCAACTAACAGGTCTTGAATGTTAGTGGCCAATACGTTTATGGGTTAGCACTAAGATATCCTTTTAAGTAGCTCATGGAGTTTCTGTAAACCATGAAGTCAGTGGTGAGAGTTTTAATGTACTGCAAAGCCCATGACATGGTGACCAACTCTGCAGGGTATACACTGCATGCACTTGGCAGAAAATACTTCTTGTGGCCCATTGTGTGCACAAAAGCTTAGTCAAAAATATCTACTTTCAATTCATCTTTGTAGATGAACGTCGAATTTGGCTAGTCATGTATAACTGAATGGAATAGGTGTTTGAGAACGGTGGAATCAGAATTTTCCTCGGTGCTACAGGCGAGGTCCAACCAAATTATAGGACTGGGTAGACACCAGGACAGCATGCTGAGAGGAAACTACATACCCAGACTGGAAGGGACAGCTGGGCTTCTGACTGGTTCGATGCAGCCAACCACGAGTTCCTCTCCTGCACTAACCTTTTTATCTCTCAGTAGCAATGGCAATATACGTCCTCAATTATTTGCTGGATGTATTACAGTCTCTGTCTTCACCTACACTTTTCACCCTCTTACAGCTCCCTCTAGTACCATGAAAGTTATTCCGTGATATCTGAACAGATACCCCATCATCCCTGTCCCCCCTCCATGTCAGTGTTTTCTATATATTCCACTCCTTGCCAATTCTGCAGAGAACCTCCTCACATCTTACATTATCAGTCCACCTAATGCTCAAGAGTCTTCTGTAGCACCACATCCCAAATGCTTCAAATCTCTTCTGTTGAAGTTTTTCCACACCTCATCTTCGACTACCAATACAATGCTGTGCTCTAAGGATACACAATCTCAGAAATTTCTCCCTCAAATTAAAGCCTATGATTGATACTAGTAGACTTCTTTTGGCCAGGAATTGGTTTCTGCCAGTGCTAGTCTGCTTATGTCCTCCTAGCTCCATCCGTCATGGGTTACTTTGCTTTCTAGGTGGCAGAATTCTTTAACTTCATTTACTTCCTGATCAATTTTGACATTTAGTTTTTGCTGTTCTCACTTCTGGTACTTCTTATTACTTTCGTCTTTCTTTCATTTACTCTCAATCCTTATTCTGTACTCACTAGACTGTTCATTCCATTCAAGAGAGACTATTATTCTTCTTCATTGTCACTAAAGATAGCAACATAAGCAGCAAATATCATTGGCATCCTTTCACCTCCCATTTAAATCCCACTTTTGAACCTTTCTTTTATTTCTTTCATTGCTTGTTTGATGTACAGATTGAACAGTAATGGCGGAAGACTGCATCCCTGTCTTACTCCATTTTTAATCCAAACACTTTGTTCTTGGTCTTGCACTCTTATTGTCCCCACTTGGTTCTTGTACATATTGTACATTGCCTATCTTTCCGTATTACTTGCTACTATTTTTCTCAGAATTGCAAACATCCTGCACCATTTTACACTGTTAAGCACTTTTTCCAGGTCAACAAATCCTACAAATGTGTCTTGATATTTCTTCAGTCTTACTTTCATCATCAACAGCAACGTCAGAACGGTCTCTCTTGTGCCTTCACCTTACCTAAAGTAAAAAGTAAAACTGATCGCCTAACAGATCCTCAGTTGTCTTTTCCATTCTTCTGCATATTAATCTTGTCAGCAACTTTGATGCATGAGAGATTAAACTGATTGTGCAATAATTGTTGCTTTGTCGTTTCTTGCAATCTTTGAAATTGTGAGGATAGCATTTTTCTGAAAGTCTGATGGTATATTACCCATCTCATACATAGTTCGCTAAGAGTTACTAGCATCTGGCCCTCAGTGGGGGGATATCAGCTTCTGTCAGGAAGTTGTCTACAGGGCTCACATGAAAGGCTCCATCTGCCAATCATACACCACTGTGGTGGAGAGTCTAACAAGCTCAGTACCAATGGTGCTGCAGGCCCTTAGGCAACATACACAGTCCTGGAGGGATAGATTCAAAGCTTTGTAGAATCACTGAAGGACTCTGCTGTCTGTACAGCAGGAGGTGCTGCTGACAAATCTGAGGGTATCAAGTTTCCTCAAGCAGTTTGCTTTGAGCTGGCATACAATTGGTAACCACGTAACTTAGTGTCAAGTAAGAGGGCCAAAACTTTGAAAGTTTCAACAACTAGTTGCTGAAGTAAAGTTCTGGGTGTGAATGCATACTCCTGAGTTGACAAAAGTGTGCGACATGAATTTTAATGGGAGAAAACTGATATCCATGATCCAGGGTCCTGTTGTGCACCTTCTTTGTGGTCTTCTGAAGTAGGCTCTCTGTGATTCACAATGGTTTGGTTTGTTTTGTTTTAAGGTGCAAAAACAACTAGGCTCATACATGCCCATGTCAGAATTGTAGAACATGAAGACGAAGAAAGGAGTTAAAAATGACTACACGTTAATCCCATGTGACGGGACAGAAGACAGCTAAAAACAGGGATGTAGAGATGGTCTATAAAATACGGAGGTCATGAACTAAAAATTAGATGGCCTTCACAGCATATTGATATGACAGATACAAAGTAAAATGCTGTCGACAGCCCACGTATCATTTGCTAAAACGGCCGATAAGGAAATAGTGGGCTGTCAAAGGTTCAGCACAATGAGCACAAAGTGGTGGGGGAACAGCACTTAACAAATGGTGATGGCTAGAAAGACAGTGTCTGATACACAACCTAGCTAAAATGATGATCTCACAGTGAGAGGGACAAGAGGAGGTCCTGCAAGATGCTGGGAGAGGCTTAATAACCCAGATCTTGTTCTCTAGAAGGGAGGTCCTCAGGTGATGCCAAAGTGACTCCTCCTGCTGACAGAAGGCAACATAGAGATCATTGGGAGGGAATGTAAGAACATGCAGGCTGAGGTACGAGGACTGCAGCCTTGGCACACTGTCAGCGGCCTCATTTTCTGTCACACAGACATGACCAGGAACACACACAAAACGTCACAGTGGCTCCATCAAGAGTGAGCAAGTGACAATTTTCCTGGACCTGTTGCACTAAGGGATGGGCGGTGTACAGCACACAGAGGCTTTGAAGGGCACTGAGAGAGTCAGAGTAGATGATGCAATTGAAAATCCTGTGTTGCTGGATGTATTGCCTGGTAATACAGGGCAAAGAACTCTGCTGTAAATTCTGAGCAGTGTCCCGGAAGTCAATACTGAAAAACATCGGTGCTAATGATGATGGCACACCCAACACCATGGTCAGTCCGAGAGCCATCAGTGTACACAAAGGTACTATCGCAAAGTTCCGTGCAAAGTTCGTGAAAATGAAGGTGATAGAGCGAGGCTGGAGTAGTGTCCTTAGGAAGCAAATGAAGGTCAAGATGAGCATGGTCACCACACGAAACTAAGGTGGTGAAGGGTTCACACCCACCAGGGAAGTTGCAGGTAGTGTGAAGTTAAGCTGCTAGAGCAAGAGCTGAAAGCGAACTCCAGGAGGTGACAGAAGAGGGACACACACCCCATACTGTCAATCAAAGGAGTCATCGAAGAAGGAGGCATAGGATGGGTGGACATGTATGGCAGACAAACGGCATGCATATCTGCTGAGGAAAAAGTCCCTGTGATAGGACAGCAGTGGTTTGGCAGTTTCTGCATACAGACTCTCAACTAGGGTAGTGTGAAAGGAATCAGTGGCCAAGCATATGCTGTGATGGTGGATAGTATTGAGACAGCATAGGAGTGTCTGATGTGCAGATGCATAAACAAATCACCCGTAGTCTAGTTTCGAATAGACAAGGGACCAGTACAAATGGAGGAAGGTGGTTCGGTCTGCTCCCCAGGAAGTAGGATTGTGGACATGTAAGACACTGAGGGACCACATACAGCGGGCTGCCAGATAAGACGCATGGGAGGATCAAGAAAATTTCTTATTGGGCATGAGCCCCAGAAATTTTGCAGTTTCAATGAATGGGAGAGCAACAGGCCCAAGATGTCAATGTGGTGAAAGAAAACAATTGCTCCCTCAGATATCCATACAAGAGTTTTGTCAATGGAAAAACGAAAGCCACTGTTGATGCTCCATGAGTGAAGACAATCGAGACATCACTGAAGACGCCACTCAATGTGACAAATCCATGGAGAACTGCAACAGATGGCTAAATTGTCAATGAAAAGAGAGCCAGAGATGCCCCGGGGGAGACAAGCCATTATAGGGCTAATGGCGATAGCAAAGAGGATGACGCTCAGGACGGAACCCTGAAGCACAGTTTTCCTACAAAGGGTGTCCGACAAGGCAGAACTCACACATACCTTGAAAACTCGTTCTTTTAAAAATTCCTGAAGGAAATGGGGCATGTGGCCATGGAAGCCTCACGTGTAGAAGTACGGAGAATACCAGTCCCCCCAGTGTCATAGGCTTTCTCCAACTCTAAAGACATGGCCACAGTTTGGGATTTCTGCAAGAAGCCATTCATGACATGGGTGGACAAATTGCAGCGATGTGTTGGGGGAGAGAGGGGGGAGTCAAAACAGACCAAGAAGAAATGCGAGAGCTCGAAGTGGCTGCGAGAACGCAATTTTGTTTCTGGGAAGCAGAGAACAAGAAGACGCTGTGATTTGAGGAGCGGCCGTAAGGCCATGAACGTTCCATCGGAGGAGAGTTATAACGAGGTAGGGGGATGAAGGAAAAAAATGAAGGCTTGTCACCTCAGCGGCCGCTGAGTGCTGGCCTTCGAAGACTCACTGCAACAGGGCACAGAGACTTTAGGGTCTTGCTTCATGAGATCTACAGAGGCATCAGCATTCCGTTTCTGTTGATCTGCGGAGTCCAAGGCAGAAACACAGCTGGCGGTGTGCATCGGTGACATGGAGGTTGGCTGGCTGAAGATATCACGGGGCGACACCGTCGAAGATAATTTCCAAGTCAGCGAAGGAAAAGTCCATTTGCCTTTGTTTGACTTCTTGGAGACTTTTCTGTTGGCAAAGGGAGACTCAGATGTTTGTTGGCTGGAGGGATGTATGAACTTTTTGTGGAAGAATTCCTTCTGTCCTTTCTGGCCTGCCAGTTGTGTAGTAGGTGACTACACCCTGGGAGGCACATGTTTGGTAGCTTGTTGCACAGCTAGACGAGGAAACGACTATACTACCATGACACTGGGCAATTTCACAACCGCAGTGCTGAATTTGAGATCACGTGTCTGTGTGGCCATGTCCTTCATGGAATGAGATGTAGCAAGAACAGTAAAGTAAATGCCAGACAGTAGAATGCAGGGTTTGCGACTAGCCAATAACTTGTGAGCAACTGGGTAAGGTACTTTGTCCTTTACCTTTGCCCTGGACAGCCCGCTCATCAAGATACAAAGGACAATCTCAAGAGGAGATGACATGGTCGCCATTGCAGCTCATACAGCAGGGAGGAGGAGGAGGAGGCGGCAGACAATCGCCCTTGTGCAATGACATCCTGGTCAGAGAGTTACATTAGGATCTCTGCCTCAATCAGACCATCGAGCAGCCTAGTGTAAATAACATCACGGGAAGAATTCAGAGCAGGATTTCACAGGGCCAGCAATTACATCAATTTCTCAATAAGAAATAGATTTACTGTTGCAAAGGATTGACTGTCTTCAGTAAGTGAAACTACAAGGAACTGTGGTGCAGCTGGGAGGGTCTTTGAATCGGGACCTTCATTCCGTTTACACTTGGTAGACAATGACTGCCAACAGAATGATTGGCTCATTGCAAGAAAATCCCCATGATTGCCAGTGTCTCTGATGGTGCACTCCTTTCAATTGCCCTCCCCCCTCTGAGGGGTGCTCACCCGCCTTAGGTGATTGTTCACACCTCAGGTCACACCTCAGGTCACACCTCCAAAACACCTGACAGAGGGTCCAATTGGCAGTTTTGGAAGGTGGCAGCTCAGGCAATTACCCCTCCCTGAGCCTGGCCTGCACCAGGGGGTACATGCAAACCCTACCTGTCAACCCGGGACTGGGAATTACACGTTACCCAGTCAACTGTTATGCATCAGACACATGAGCCAGCCTTCAAGAGTGCACAGGGAGGAAGAAGAAAAAGAGGAACCTCAAGCGCCAACATGTAGGAAGGATAGGAGAAGGTGAACAAAGAAAGAAAAAGTAACAAAAAATAATGGTGAGACTGTTCTGATTTCAGCAACTGAAAATGCAGAACACATTCCGAAAAACACCCAGGCATGTTCCCCGAGGGGAGGGAAAAAGAATAGCAAGAGGATAGACATGCAGCACAGAAGGGAAGAGATGCTGCAAAGGTTGGAGCCCCATGGTAGCCAAGCACGAACCTGCCAAAGAGCGGCAAGCTTCCTGGGGGGAAAGCGGGGGGAGGGTTCACAATGGTGGAGAACTGAAATACAGGTGAATATTATTATCTACATCAATGACAGTTAGACCACCATGGGTCAAACTGCAGTCATTGTGCAACTGACAGCAGTTATGCTAAGAACCAATCCCTGACCCACCCCAGATACCTGTACTGTTAGTTGCTGAGGGTTGAACCTATCCAGACCTAGACTCACAGGGATATGAAATTCTGGATAAAAGTGGGTAGAGAGCAGAAGCTCCACTCGTGCAGTGTATCCAAGATGTGAGGGAGTCAAGTCATACCATATGCCTTCTGTAGGACAAAGAACACAGCAATCAATTGTCAGTGATTCACAAAACCATCACACACTGCAGATTACAGACTAATCAGTTGGTCTATGAAGAACTGGAATGGCAAAAAGTCACTTTGAAATTGCAATATATATTCTCTGGTTTTCATGACCAACACAGTTATTGGTTGAAAACTCCTCTGAATAATTTGCACAGCCTCTTTATTAAAGAGATTGGTCAATAATTATTCAAAATTTGAGGGTCTTTTCCCCATTTTAGGATACAAATAATAATACCATCCCGCCAGACGGAGGGACCCCCCCCCCCTTTCCCCACCATATATGATTGATAAACCAGAGGATGTTTGTCATCCGGAGATTGATAAGATGCTTATGCATTTGGTTGTGGATTTCGGCAAACTCTGCCACAAAAGATTCAGCAATGCCCGCATGAACAGTACAGATGTTGACATTGAGGAAGATGCCAGGAACTACAGTTGATAGTTGGTGGCCCAAATGCGGTGGAGTTACGTCCATCCTTGACACAGTGGAGTGTATAATCCCATAGATGATACATACTGTTCCCAACACTCCTCCTCTCTCTTTCTTATTAAATATTGTGCCCTCGTTCAAAGTCTCTTGAATGCTTTTAAATGTACTGTAGCAGGATGGCACTTATGTTGGTGAAATGCTCTGCGACACTGACAGCTATAGCTAATTCTTCAGACCACCTTGGCACCGATGCTCATCAGAAAGAGCCTAACAATAGTGTTTCACTGCTTCGGCAACATATATAATTGTGTGTATAGCATCTTTTACAACTTGTTCTGTATCCTTCTCTTGAATGCTTTCAAAAGTTACTTTGGAGGTGAAAGCTTGCCAGTTGGATTTCCAAATAGACCAACATGGTGCATGTTCCATTTGTCAATTGTCTGCTACATGGTGCCTACTGGTTGAATGCCCGCCAGAGGAGATAGACCTCTATAGCTAACAGAGAACGCTGCGACCACACTGCGCTCACATGACAAGTGCGCCACCATCTCACCACGCGAGTGCACTGGCCAACACTGTTCCACGCACGGCAGCCACATGGTGCACAGCCAGTCAGTTCAATGCTCACACCTGATACCTATGGATCAACCTTCACTGTAGTATAAGTGTAGGATAACTACCTAGCATGTTACCTAGTTACTCTCTCTCTGGTTGCATCTTTGATTTGTCTATCTGATGCTCTTGATTTTGTTGTCATTGTTGTGGTGACTGCTTTACATGGAGCCTCATTGTCCTAGGATTGTTTGTCCTTGTCCTGGTCTGTTGTCCTGTCTACAGTCCACCTGTCACATTTCATTCTCAGTATTGTTGGCTTGGGTTACTCTTTCACAGCAGCTCTCCCACCTGGCGACTCCCTCTGTTTCTGCATTCATCGATGTGCGCACCAACATCTGGCTACCGCAGATATAGCAGATGGGTCACAAAAGAGAGTGATAGGAAGGTGGTCACTGTCACAGAGGTCATCATGGATGGACCACTGGATTAAGGGTGAAATGCTTGGGCTGCAGACTGTAGTATCTATGGCCGAGTATGCTCCATGGGCCATAATCAATTGTGTTGCAGCCCCAGTGTTAAGGAGGCAGACTTCCAGTTCTGAAATTAACTGCACTATTACTTGCTGCCTGCTAGATGTGGTTTGACTGCCCTGCAGAGGGTTGTGGGCACTGATGAGATCCCCAGTGGGAGCAAGTGTGGAGGCAGCTGTTCCACAAGCTGCACGAGCTAATGATATGGAATAGATCTGCCTTGAGTGGGCAGATATTACATACTCTTACCCAAACTGACTGGTTGTCTTGAATTGCCACAGTTTCTAATGCAATGGTTAACAACACATGCTCACTTAAAGTGTAAGAGCTTGTGAGTGTGCTCATAAAAATTACTGCCAACAAAGATGGATTTTGATGTAAACTGGATACATAACAGGTATCTTGTTCATACTTAAAGATGACAAAATAGAACATTTACGAAAATAACAAATGTTATCCACATCAAATGCACCAACCAGTAACAGCACATAGCTTATAAAGATAATAGTGGAAAAACTGTGGCATTTGCATGTGCTTTTCAGCAGATACTGGTAACAGTGTCATGTGGGTGTTTGAGTTGGATACTACACTTGCCACGACCTCTGTGATTCCGTAATTTACTTGCCCGTGTACCAAAATTACTTTGCACGGTTTATATTTCTTACGCCATTTAAGATGTTATATCTAAAAACACAGATGATGTGACTTACTGAACGAAAGTGCTGGCAGATCGATAGACACACAAACATACACACGAAATTCAAGCTTTCGCAACAAACTGTTGCCTCATCAGGAAAGAGGGAAGGAGAGGGAAAGACGAAAGGATGTGGGTTTTAAGGGAGTGTCTGTGTATGTGCGGATAGGGGGTGTGTGTGTGTGTGTGTGTGTGTGTGTGTGTGTGTGTGTGTGTGTGTGTGTGTGTGTGTGTGTGCGCGCGCGCGCGCGCGTGTATACCTGTCCTTTTCCCCCACTAAGGTAAGTCTTTCCGCTCCCGGGATTGGAATGACTCCTTACCCTCTCCCTTAAAACCTACATCCTTTCGTCTTTCCCTCTCCTTCCCTCTTTCCTGATGAAGCAACAGTTTGTTGCGAAAGCTTGAATTTCGTGTGTATGTTTGTGTTTGTTTGTGTGTCTATCGACCTGCCAGCACTTTCGTTCGGTATGCCACAATATCTGTGTTTTTAGATACATTTTTCCCACGTGGAATGTTTCCCTCTATTATATTCATATCATTAATTTAAGATGTTATGTTAGATAATAATTCATTGAAAGTGTAGGGTTGAAGAAAATTAAAGCAATTGGTTCTGTACAGTTTATTTGGATAGAACATGAACTAAAAATAATACAATGATACGTAACATGACCTCTAAGCCTATACATGTACGCACTTCCCCATGAGCATTTAGGCTTATTTGTGAGTTACTTTAAGTAGCTTAAGACTATTCTTTCTGATTAATGAGAAAGAGGTATCATTTTTCCTATGTACAAATAAATGCTTTGGATTTTTTGCAAACAAAAAGCAACAACTCTTACACATTACTAATTTGGCACAGTCATTCATGAGCAAGCAAACCATGTTGCTTCTCACCCCGTATGTGCTTTCAATAACACACTTACCAAAATTATGTCTAAAACTCTAAGCACAAACATTGGGGAAAAGCATTTTGTTTGAGTCATATCTCTTCCACTGTAAATGTAAGTTGACAACTTCATGCTCATTATTATATGTTGCCAGAGCCAATTCACATTTTTTATGTTCCAACCCACTGAATGCCCAGCCCATAATATAATTCCTGGCATTTGTTTCAACAGGTCTACCTTCATTGATACTGTTATCAGCATATAGAGATAAATAAACATTGTCTTCAGCAGGCAAATCACACACAGACGCAATGAAAGGCAGTTTTTTCAGTTCATTAATTTTACTAGGAATGCTGCTGCTTCTACCTCCTATTTACTGTTTTGAGGAGGAGTTGCTGTTTGTAGTAATAATAGCCATATATAGCACATGTACTCCGCTTCCAACCATTTCATAGTTCTATAAAGTAAGGGGACGCATCGGATAAGCCTTCTGAGTCTCAATGTAAATCAGCTGTTCACTCCCAGTTTTATTTTCCAGCTCAAGCTGCTAGAAGATGCTTGGGATAACTGTCATACATTTTAGGGAAGAGTTTCCACAGTTAAGTTTATAAGCTATTTGGTAACAGTACCTTCATTTTCAGAAGTGTCAGCCATTTCCATAAAAAATAGGTCCTCACCTATAGCCCTTAGAAGCAGGAGTTAAAGAATGTGCTGATATACCGGCTACAACCTCTATGAACAGGAAATTTCCTGTCTGCTTAATCCACAAGCAGACTCCACTGTTTCTTCTTCAAGTAACCTCCCTGTATCCAGAGATGAGGTACATCCAATGCAGAATCCTATCCTAAGCTCTCAAAGCGCTATTGTGTTGCCCACCCAAACTATATAACATCCTAGCCTGTCTATCAGTCCTGCTCCCAATTCCTTACACCTCAAACATCAATCTCTTGTTCCATTTAAACTTTTAGTCATCTATTAATTACAACACTTATGTAAGTAACTTCGTGAATTCTGCTGGGTCTTAAATCACAACTGCTGAAATAACATGACCACCAGCCTTGGCCACAGGAAGCTCTACAGTTCTCTCACTTTTAATTAAAACATCTAAATTCATATGTAACCAAGACTCTGGCACCTGACTGCTTGGTATTAGTTCTGAGAAACAATGAAATAGTGAAACTAACTCGGTATACATGCCAATAGAAATAAGGTATTTGGTAAATAAGCAGACCCTGACTACATTTAAGGTTCATTTAGATGATGGCGACTAGTTTGAGAATATTCAATTGACAAGAAAGTTTATGACTTCTAGTTACTCTCTCCACTATTTTTAATAAGCCCAGAGAAAACTACAACTAGATTCAATGAAGTGTGTGACTGAGAGATGGTGATAAGAGTGTTTGATTAGTGTTTCATTTCTGCTGCAGAAGTCAGGCTCTGATATAATAAAAAAATGTTCAACAATGTAGGAAAAGGTAGACTGCTACTTACTGTAAAGACGACATGTTAAGTTGCAGATGGTCACAATTTTGACACTTCATAAGTGAAAAGCGATTCAGCCAGGTCTTAAAAGAAATGTAAAGTAAAAAGAATGATTCTACAATAATCACATCTGAAAACAAGATTAAGCCATGCAGAAGACATAATAGTGTGTGTAACAGCAACAAACAGGATGTAGTCACCTGCATGATACACAGTGCGACACTTTCCTTAATGGTAAGGTACAGGAAATAAAGAGGACCAATACTCATAACATAGCCACTGGTAATAAGTATTTTGTGCAAAATATTACAGAGACAGTAAGTCCATTCAGTTTTAGACTGATTAAAGTGCTAGATGAATCTAATATGTTGAAAGATATTTACAGCTTCAGTAGTAATATTTATGGATTGAATACACCAATGTTAAAATCATTTCATCTAGCAGGACTAATGACACATGTAGGCCCTACATGGTTGACTTACCTTCTGATGGTCAATGACATGCATCTGCTTTACATCAGGAGCATACATGACAGGTTCAGCCCCTTTCCTTGTAATATGGGCCAGTACAGCAGTTGCTTCATGGATTTCTGAGCCATCATAGACACCACAACCAGACAAGACCTGCACAAAAGTTCACCACAGTGCTGATCTAGTTTGTACAACAGAACCTCTTAAAGATAAATAAAAGGAATGTAAACTGTGTTCCAGAATTTACAATACAAAATTCAGATTTTTTTTTTTTTTTTAATTACTGCCCCGAGGGTGGTAACTTTTTAGGGGCTGACGATTTGCTTGAAATGGACAGGTACTAAGACAGAAAGCAAACAAATGGTAAATTTCAGGACAAATATAAATCAAGATTTTAAAACCATTACATTAAAATAAAAATACAACTAATTATGACTGTGGTATATAAATTTTTATTTGCAGCTTTTCTTCCCAGAAACAAACACAGAAAGGAAAATATATTGACAGAGGTATATTTTCAGGCATTTACTGATTATCCTCCACATAAATAAAGCAAATGATATGTTGAGAGCACAGCAATTACGTACATGTAGTTCATGAATTGTGAAAAGCACCTGGCTCTGTACTATGCCAAACACTAATTAACGAGAGTACAATCACATGGGGTTTCAAACAGAATTTATGACTGGACCGAGGAATTTTTGACAAGTAGAATGCAGCATAAGTTGGATGTAAAATTATCGGCAGACATAGAAGTAAATTCAGACGTGCCTCTGGGTAATATATGGAAACACTTGCTATTCATGGTGTCTATTACTGCCCTTGGCAAGAATATTAATAACAACTTCAGACTGTTTGCAGATGCAGTTATTGCTAACAAAGTGCTACCAAAAAAAGCTACACGAATATTCAGTCCAATCTTGATAAGATTAAGTGGTGCAAAGATTGAGAATTTGCTTTGTATGTCAAGAAATTTAAAACTTTGCACTTACCAAAATGAAAAAAAAATGGTATCCTATGACTACAACAATATCTATGAGCCACAGCTGGAATCAGTCAACAAATACCTGGTATAACAATCTGAGGACATGGAATAGAACAAAAACATAGGCTCAATTGTAAGTGAATCAGGTGCCGCACTTCAGTATATAGGGAGATTGCTTAGGAAACACTTGTCCAGCTCATCCTATAATATTCCTCAATATTCAAGTGTGGGGAACCCATACAAAAACAGGACTACTAATGGGTACTGACTCAGCTAATACAGATATGTCAGCATGTTTTCAAATGGTGAGAAGTGGCATAATCACTGTTCCAAAAATGGATGATGATGATGATATAATAATAATAATAATAATAATAATAATAATAATAACAATAATTTGCAATGCAACTATGGAGTAAATCACTACCACAAAACAAAATGGTAATTAGTTTGAATGAGTGAAGTGACTCAGTGGTTAACACACTGCACTCTCATTCTGGAGGGCAACTGTTCAAATTCCCGTCTGGCCTTCAAGATTACAATGGTTTCCCTAAACTGCTTAAATCAAATGCAGGGATAGTTTCTGCTGCCAATATCCTTCCCCCAATTCAAGCATTTGTTACATCTCTAACCACCACGTCACTAGGATGTTAAACCCTAATCTTCCTTTTAATTTGTTTAGTACTTATCTAATTCACGCCAGAAAATTGACGGCATCTGCTTCACTATTCCACTCCAGAATTTGAATCAGATTTATGAAGATTTGTAATGATAGCACCCATAAGAGTGCCCCTGCTAATTTCTCATCGTTTATCTTCTGCTTTATGTCCCTTCAGTTTGTCCTTGCAGAGACTGAGAATTTGCTTTAAATGTTAAGAAATGTACAAATTTGCACTAACAAAATGAGAATGTGTCTATGATGTTCCTGATTGCTTTGTAGGATCAGCTGAACTTACTTGGCTTTGTCTCACAACATAATAGTGTGGAATGTGATATCACACAAGCACTAACAGAAATCAACAACAACACTGACAATATTTCTCTTGTGAGTGTATTAGTTCTTTTGAAATGTTTGTTACTGTGACAAGACTGATCTGTTGTACACACTGAGGTCTAGGGTAAGCCGGACTGTGACACTTTGGTTGAACGCTGGTGAAGCCTTATCATAAACTTAAGTTAATCCACTATTTTAAACGTGTTTTTCTCCATTACATAATTTTACCTTTACCCATGTCAATTCAAGTGAGACTGTAATGACATATGACATGTCATATGGTATAATATTCTGCAGCATTGCAACAAAGGCGAAAAAAGTATTTATTCTACAGAAGCAAGCAATATGACTATTCTACATTTAATTTACATCCAAACTCCTGAAACCACAAAAGTGCATGGCAGAGGGTGTTTTATATCAAATACCATGCATTGGGGTTTCCTCCTGTTCCATTCAAAGTATGGAACCTCCATGCACAACATAAATATAGAGGAGCACTTGTCACACCAAATAGAAGTTTATTGTATAGATACAACTGAAAACAGATGTCCAGCACTCCTTGTTTCCTCAGTCCAGTCACAAAAATATATTTTAATATTCTAGATGAACTTATTATCATCAAAAAGCATCAGTGTCAAATGTTTTTTGAAAGTAAAGAAATAGTGCCTCTACCTGACTGTCTTGATACACGTCTTTCCGGATACTGTGTGTGGAAAGAGAGTTGGGCTTTGCCTGACAAGATTACAATCCATGCTGGTTGACATGGAGAAGACAAATTCTGTTTGAGATGTCATGTTTTAGGTCAGAATATGTTATAAGAACCCACAAAAGACTGATGTCTTTGCAATTTTATGAGAGCTTTTTTGAGTCACTTCTGCTACCCTTCTTGTAGATGGATGTGATCTGTGCTTTCTTCAAGCAATTGAATACACATTTTTTGGGTGATCTATGTTATATTATGACCTAAAGAGGGGCTAACTCAGTTTCAAATTTTGTATTACTTCTGACGGTCATTCAATTGATCCACGTGCAGTTTCAGTTTCACTACCACTAACATCAATGTCTATATCATACACCTTTGCATGGTGTGAGAATTAGAGTTGGGTAGTACTTTCCTTATCTTTCTTTGTGAAGGAAGATTTCGAAAGAGAGTTTAGATATTTTTGCATTTGATTTGATACATTAACTTTCAATTTCTGTTTCACGCATGACTGTAAATTATGTGTCCAATTAATGTATCTTCGACTTACTGATAGCATAGCTTGCCACCACATTCTTCTTAAAAAAAACACATTGTTTTACCTATAATAACTGAGGTTGAGCTCTTTGGCTATAGATTAAATTACTGGAAGGGATACAGGACTCAGATGCTTCAGATAGCTTTATTCATGGAAAGACAGGTTTTGGATTTTCATTGATCAATTGTATTCGCTAACTGATGCCGGGTGAAAACCAGAAATACATCTCAGCCTAAATAAAAGCTAAATAAACAGTGGTTGGTGGCTATATTTCTTCAAGTAATAAAAAATATTACTGATGATGATGTCACTGGTTAAAAAGTGAATCAGCTTTATCATTTATGTATTTATTTATTTAGCTTTATTCATCCAATGCTCATCTCACAATGATATAGGACTTGTGAAGCTCATCATGCTTTATGAGAATAGAAAAAGGTATCAAGTGATGTCATGAATTATAGTTTAAGTGTTATGTAGTTGTCTCAATTCATATAATCATTTTGTGAGTAATTCTCAAGATCACATAGGAGAGACTGGAATTGCATCTGTTGGGTCATGTTATGAAGATCTTGGTAAATCATTTTCATAAATGGTTTCAAATTTTGAGTAAGAAGATATTGCTGGGTTAGCCACAAACACAAGGGTTGTGGGTCTAAAAAATTAATTTTGGGACTCATTTTTCTGTGAGCCAAATTACAAGGAATCTGCCACCTACACGCAGAGGCTTGTCTGCATTCTGGCAACAGTGCTCCCAACCCCTTATACCCCTGGTCACAGCGATTTGTCAATAGGCAAGATGGTTTACTCAACATATATAGTGCAATTTTTCCAAATGAATAAAAACCTTAGTACTTACCACAGCAATGGTCTTGGATGAAGCAGCAGATGAAAACGCTGCAGTACATCCGTACTGCTGGAAAACTAGCTTACTGATGTTTGGTACTATGAAACGCAGCATGTTTTTCCCGTGTCCTACAAATGCGATCTTGTGTAAATACAGTATCATATGAAAATGTATGAATGCTTCACATTTAAATATACTGTTTTAATGATCACCATCCACACACATCTGTCTTAACATTTTAAGATAATATTTACATAAGGCATGTAAACTATGATGTGCAATTTAATGAGTGGTTATCACATTATGTTAATCCTTTTTCCGTAGATCATGAATATGACATTTCGTATTGATGGGTATGTGTTTAACATAAAGTTATACTTCTTATCTAAAAATTCATGAATTGAGTAGGAGTAGTTGTCATTCATAAATTCTTTTAATTTGATTTTAAATGACGATTGGCTGTCTGTCAGATTTTTAATGCTATTTGGTAAATGACCAAAGACTTTTGTGGCAGCATAATTCACCCCATTCTGTGCCAAAGTCAGATTTAATCCAGAATAGTCAAGATCATCCTTTGTTCCAAGTGTTTTACTGTTGTTTTTGAACTGGGATGGGTTATTAATAACAAATTTCATAAGTGAATGTATGTATTGCAAAGATACTGTGAATAACCCAGGTTCTTTAAACTGATGTCTGCAAGGTGTTCTCAGGTGGACTCCAGCTATTGTTCTGATTACATGCTTCTGTGCAATGAATACTTTCTCTCTTCATGATGAATTACCCCAAATAAGATGCCATATGAATGCAGTGAATGAAAAATAGGCATAGTAGGGTAATTTACTGATATCTGTAACACCAAAGTTTGCAACAACACTAACAGTGTAAGTAGCTGAACCTAACCGTTTCAGCAGTCATCAGTGTGTTCCTTTCAGTTCAGTTTCTCATCAATGCATACACCCAAAAATTTTGAATATTCTGCCTTAGCAACAGACTTCTGTTTACACTTTAATGTCCGTATTTATAAATGGTGGTGGGCCACTTACTGTACAGACCTGTATATACTGTGTTTTCTCCAAATTTAGTGAAAGTCCATCTGCAAACAACTACTTAAGAATTTTCTGAAAGATATTATTTAAAATTTCCTCAGTTAATTCTTGTTTTTGTTGGGTGTGATTGCTATACTTGTATCATCAGCAAAAAGCATTAGCTTTTTATCTGTGTTAAAAAAAAATGAACCGGAGGCATAATTACAGAAACCAATACCTGTATGTAACACGTATTGACCCTGGCTGTTGAGACACTTGTCCCACTGTGTCACAACACAGTGAATCCCTGTCTCATAAAATCGCTGGGGCTGCAGTGTTAACCAGTTCTGCACGTACAGCTGGATGTTGTCACCTGATGTGAATCATTTGCCCCTCACAACCTTTTTAAGAGGGCCAAAAGTGGCGTAATCACAGGGAGAGAGGTCCAGACTCTATGGAGGGTAGCTGAGAACCTTCCATTTGAATTTCTGCAGGAGTGCCGTGACTCTGTTGGCCATATGAGGTGTTGCATTGTTGCAGAGCAAAATGACCCAACGGGTGAGATTGCCTGGTCGTTTTGATTTGATCACTCGGTGACGGGTGGTCAAGGTTTGCGAGTAATGCTAGGCATTCACTGTTGTCCTGTGCTGCAGGACGTCAGCATAACCTTTCCTGCACTCATGTGGATGACGACGTCTAGCAGTACAGGCGGAACTGGTTAACGTCGCAGCCTAGGGAATTTTATGAGACAGCCATTCACCGCCTTGTGTCACAGTGGGACAAGTGTCTCCACAGCCATGTCAAAACTTCTAACGTACAGGTACTGGTTTCTGTAATTATGCCTCTGGCTCATTTCCTTTTGAACATCCCTTATATTAAGGACAATATGGGACCCAAGATTGAACCCTGTGGGACACCATTCTTGATACCTCCCAATTAGAGAATTCCAATTTCTTTGCAGACCATCTGCACTGTTCATTTCAACTTTGTCCGTTCTTCCAATTAAATATGAATTAAGCCATTTGTGCACTGCCCCATTCATACCACAATACTTATCTAGAAGAATTTCATGAGACAGTCAAAAGCCTTTGAAAACCCACAAAATATTGCAATGGGTGATGTTTGGTTATTCAGAGCATTTAATATTTTTATAGGTGACAGTCTTTTCTATTAAAAAGCCTTTCTGAAAATCAAACTGACATTTTGTTAATACTTTCTTTTTCCAAATATGTGAAGCTACTTCTTAATGCATTACTTTTTAAATAATTTTGGATAAAGCTGTCAGAAATAAGATTGGGTGGTAGTTGCTAGCATCAGATCCATTCCCTTTTTTATACAATGGTTTTAATAATAGAACATTTCAGTTTATCTGGAAAAATGCACTGTTTCAGTGAGCTACTGTATATGTGGGTGAGAATCATCCTTACCTGTTGTGAACAAGCTTTTATTACTCTGTTGGAAATGCCATCTATTCCATGTGAGCTTTTGCTTTTGAGTGAATATTATTCTCCTAATTCACTAGAAGAGGTGGGGGTGAGTTTCTGTTGTATTTTCTCTACAACACTTAAAAAATGATTATTAAAATATTTTATATTTCTCATTTTTTGTTAGTAAATTTTTCATTGAGTTTGATAAAATACAGTCTTCCTGTGCTCTGGGTTGCCCTGTTTCCCTTTTAAAGATACACCAAATTCTTTTAATTTCACTGTCAAGAGATGCTAATTTCAGACATAATACACATACTTCTGGATTTTAACTTTTCTTACTACATTGCAGCAGTTATTGTAATGCTTGACTGTTTCTGGATTATTACTCCTTGTAGCTATAAGATAAATTTCCCTTTTCTGTTTACAAGATACTTTCATCCCTTTAGCAAGCCACAGCTTCTTATATGGTTTCTTACAATTATGCTACACTGTTTTTTTTTATTTTTTTTATTTTTTAAGGAATCTTTTTTTTCAAATATATTCGCAAAAGTATCATGAAATTAGTTAAATTTGAAATTAGCATCAGGTTCACTGTACACCTCATCCCAATCTACCTGTTGCAAGCTTTTCCTAAAATTTTCAATTGTTAATTGTATGCACTACTTTGGAAGACTGTTTTGCATTATTGTATGGCACTATGTCATATACTGTGACCAGTTGTGCATCATGATCAGACTGACCATTCTTAACAGGGAAAGTTTAAATTTGGTTAAATTTATCTTGGTCTATAAAAACTACCAGTGTGCTGCTTTCCCGTACAAGCCAAGTAGGAAAATCAACAACTGACATGAAATTGAAAGAAATAAGTAATTTTCCGAGCTCAAGCTTTCTATCAGACTCTTTCACAAAATCTGGATTGAAATCCCCACAAACAAAGATTTGCTCCCCATGTCTGACAGATTGCACAACAAAGATTACAAGTTTTCTCAAAAATTGCTGAAAATTTCCCAATGGGGAATACACAGCTACAATTAAAGTAGGCCTACCATTATTTAGGATAAGCTCACACACAACGTCTTCTCTAAGTTGCTCTACACAAAAACTTTTAGATTCTAAATTTTTCGCACTATGATAACATGTATGACAACTCCTCCTCCTCCTCCCGGGTGCTGAAAGCTTATATCCACCTACATTTATCTTTTCCTTTGCCGTGACTATACGATGTTAAGACAGGAATGGTACATCTATTCCACTCTCAATTTCTACGTCTTCAAAACAAACAAGATGCTCGCCTACCTTTTTTAATCCCCTGATATTCGGATGCAATATACTAACATTTTTTGCACTTTGTTTTTAGGAGAATCTTCTGATATTTTAACGTCTCTAGTACCTGCCCGTCTGAGCGTCTCATTAAGCTTAATTTCATTCGATGTTGAATCACTGGACACCGATAAACGTTTAAAAACGTAGTAAAATCATGCGAGGTATCATAAACCACGTAGATGTTGCACAAGTCATCCAAAACATCAACAACTGAGAACACACTAGTATTTCGCGATCCAAGGACGTGTAATACAGTTCTGAAATATCGGGCAAAACTGGCCTTACTGAGTCAATACTCGCCAATTTTAGGCGAATCCTGGGAAGCCTTGGCAGTCCAAATCGACAGCACTGGGCCCTAAATCGCAGTCGACGATTAGTGTCACACATGACATTAGGGCAGATACGATCTCAGTTTAGAAAATGGATATTCAGTTTTTAAAGTCAAGGGACATTACTTGTGTTGTCACAGAGCTCGCTAGCTGGTGCTACGTTTTAGGTTGTTTTCGAATGTAGAATGTCATAATCTCACGCTATATCCATATGCTCAAACTAAAACAATAACAAACGCCTTTTAAATATGCGTATATATCTCAGGTTTTCAAAGGAATGTCAACACCTAATTTTCTCACCTGTCAATTACCTTGTCCTTGAAGACTTAAGAGATACTACTGTGCAGCTAGTACAATCCACACATATCACACGCCGGTAATTACGCAATGTCAACAAATCAGTACTACCCCCACCCACTGTACATTGGCGTTCCAGTTGCACAGTCGTCTTATGCTACCGATTGATCGAAAGATATATCGAAATTGAGCTTGCCTTCCTGTATCGTTCAAGATAGCGCGAGAGTTTGAAACAGGATTAGTCAACTTATTTTACCTAAAGCCTAGTTTTATACCTCTATCAATAGTAAAATTTTGTAAACGCCCATCGTTTCCACAGTAATGGTGATTTATTAAGTCTGAAAGTAACTTTACTTCCTAAAATTTATAATGCGGAGTCACAGCAGTTTAGTTATATTATAACAACAATTACTTACCAACATTTACGAATACCTGACGATGTTTTTAAAATTCCTATCGCCTGCCGCCGACTATGAACGCTGGAGAGTCCTCTAGTAGGAGGTGCCGACCAGGTTGACTTCCACTGACCAAAAAGTTTAGCGCGAAGCTTTGAACGTTCTATAAATATGTTAGCACAAAGCTCTAAAATAGTTGATTACTTTTCATAAGGCTTCAGCCTCTCGTGATGGTAATATCTGAACGAGTCTCTTTTTCATATACTACGTTCACTGAACAGTAGAGTACAAATAGTAATAATAATGATTACATAAGGAGCTAAGGCCTTGATGTTATTATCGTCCATAGAACGTTATCACTTAAGACCCCTTCATACCTAACATAAGCGAATTAGCATTCGCGAACAATGCGTAGGGGAAATTGCTTTTGCGCCTTGCAACTTGTACTTGTGACTTTTGCAATGGACCGAAAAGAAGAGAAAATGATGGAGGGAACACCGAAGCATAAGCATGATAAGCTGTGTATTGTTTTTTCTACATCTACATCTATACTCCGCGAGCCACCTTACAGTGTGTGGCGGAGGGTACTTATTGTACCACTATCTGATCCCCCCTTCCCTGTTCCACTCACGAATTGTGCGTGGGAAGAACGACTGCTTGTAAGTCTCCGTATTTGCTCTAATTTCTCGGATCTTTTCGTTGTGATCATTACGCGAGATATATGTGGGCGGTAGTAATATGTTGCCCATCTCTTCCCGGAATGTGCTCTCTCGTAATTTCGATAATAAACCTCTCCGTATTGCGTAACGCCTTTCTTGAAGTGTCCGCCACTGGAGCTTGTTCAGCATCTCCGTAACGCTCTCGCGCTGACTAAATGTCCCCATGACGAATCGCGCTGCTTTTCGCTGGATCATGTCTATCTCTTCTATTAATCCAACCTGGTAAGGGTCCCATACTGATGAGCAATACTCAAGAATCGGACGAACAAGCGTTTTGTAAGCTACTTCTTTCGTCGATGAGTCACATTTTCTTAGAATTCTTCCTATGAATCTCAACCTGGCGCCTGCTTTTCCCACTATTTGTTTTATGTGATCATTCCACTTCAGATCGCTCCGGATAGTAACTCCTAAGTATTTTACGGTCGTTACCGCTTCCAATGATTTACCACCTATGGCATAATCGTACTGGAATGGATTTCTGCCCCTATGTATGCGCATTATATTACATTTATCTACGTTTAGGGAAAGCTGCCAGCTGTCGCACCATTCATTAATCCTCTGCAGGTCTTCCTGGAGTACGTACGAGTCTTCTGATGTTGCTACTTTCTTGTAGACAACCGTGTCATCTGCAAATAGCCTCACGGAGCTACCGATGTTGTCAACTAAGTCATTTATGTATATTGTAAACAATAAAGGTCCTATCACGCTTCCTTGCGGTACTCCCGAAATTACCTCTACATCTGCAGATTTTGAACCGTTAAGAATGACATGTTGTGTTCTTTCTTCTAGGAAATCCTGAATCCAATCACAAACCTGGTCCGATATTCCGTAAGCTCGTATTTTTTTCACTAAACGTAAGTGCGGAACCGTATCAAATGCCTTCCTGAAGTCCAGGAATACGGCATCAATCTGCTCGCCAGTGTCTACGGCACTGTGAATTTCTTGGGCAAATAGGGCGAGCTGAGTTTCACATGATCTCTGTTTGCGGAATCCATGTTGGTTATGATGAAGGAGATTTGTATTATCTAAGAACGTCATAATACGAGAACACAAAACATGTTCCATTATTCTACAACAGATTGACGTAAGCGAAATAGGCCTATAATTATTCGCATCTGATTTATGACCCTTCTTGAAAATGGGAACGAACTGCGCTTTCTTCCAGTCGCTAGGTACTTTACGTTCTTCCAGAGATCTACGATAAATTGCTGATAGAAAGGGGGCAAGTTCTTTAGCATAATCACTGTAGAATCTTAAGGGTATCTCGTCTGGTCCGGATGCTTTTCCGCTACTAAGTGATAGCAGTTGTTTTTCAATTCCGATATCGTTTATTTCAATATTTTCCATTTTGGCGTCCGTGCGACGGCTGAAGTCAGGGACCGTGTTACGATTTTCCGCAGTGAAACAGTTTCGGAACACTGAATTCAGTATTTCTGCCTTTCTTCGGTCGTCCTCTGTTTCGGTGCCATCGTGGTCAACGAGTGACTGAATAGGGGATTTAGATCCGCTTACCGATTTTACATATGACCAAAACTTTTTAGGGTTCTTGTTTAGATTGTTTGCCAATGTTTTATGTTCGAATTCGTTGAATGCTTTTCTCATTGCTCTCTTTACGCTCTTTTTCGCTTCGTTCAGCTTTTCCTTATCAGCTATGATTCGACTACTCTTAAACCTATGATGAAGCTTTCTTTGTTTCCGTAGTACCTTTCGTACATGATTGTTATACCACGGTGGATCTTTCCCCTCGCTTTGGACCTTAGTCGGTACGAACGTATCTAAGGCGTACTGGACGATGTTTCTGAATTTTTTCCATTTTTGTTCCACATCCTCTTCCTCAGAAATGAACGTTTGATGGTGGTCACTCAGATATTCTGCGATTTGTGCCCTATCACTCTTGTTAAGCAAATATATTTTCCTTCCTTTCTTGGCATTTCTTATTACACTTGTAGTCATTGATGCAACCACTGACTTATGATCACTGATACCCTCTTCTACATTCACGGAGTCGAAAAGTTCCGGTCTATTTGTTGCTATGAGGTCTAAAACGTTAGCTTCACGAGTTGGTTCTCTAACTATCTGCTCGAAGTAATTCTCGGACAAGGCAGTCAGGATAATGTCACAAGAGTCTCTGTCCCTGGCTCCAGTTCTGATTGTGTGACTATCCCATTCTATACCTGGTAGATTGAAGTCTCCCCCTATTACAATAGTATGATCACGAAACTTCTTCACGACGTTCTGCAGGTTCTCTCTGAGGCGCTCAACTACTACGGTTGCTGATGCAGGTGGTCTATAGAAGCATCCGACTATCATATCTGACCCACCTTTGATACTTAACTTAACCCAGATTATTTCACATTCGCATTCGCTAATAACTTCACTGGATATTATTGAATTCTTTACTGCTATAAATACTCCTCCACCATTGGCGTTTATCCTATCCTTGCGGTATATATTCCATTCTGTGTCTAGGATTTCGTTACTGTTCACTTCCGGTTTTAACCAACTTTCCGTTCCTAATACTATATGCGCACTATTTCCTTCAATAAGAGATACTAATTCAGGAACCTTGCCCTGGATACTCCTGCAGTTTACCAATATTACGTTAACTTTTCCTGTTTTTGGTCTCTGAGGACGGACGTTCTTTATCAACGATGATAATGTTCTCTCTGGTAAGCCGTCAGGTATTTTATCGTTTCGCCCAAGGGGGGGTCCCTCTAACCTAAAAAACCCCCGTGTGCACGCCACACGTACTCTGCTACCCTAGTAGCTGCTTCCGGTGTGTAGTGCACGCCTGACCTGTCTAGGGGGGCCCTACAGTTCTCCACCCAATAACGGAGGTCGATGAATTTGCAACCATTATAGTCGCAGAGTCGTCTGAGCCTCTGGTTTAGACCCTCCACACGGCTCCAAACCAGAGGACCGCGATCGACTCTGGGCACTATGCTGCAGATATTAAGCTCAGCTTGCACTCCGCGTGCGATGCTGGTTGTCTTCACCAAATCAGCCAGCCGCCGGAAGGAACCAAGGATGGCCTCAGAACCCAAGCGGCAGGCGTCATTCGTTCCGACATGTGCTACTATCTGCAGCCGGTCACACCCAGTGCGTTCAATAGCTGCCGGAAGGGCCTCCTCCACATTACGGACGAGACCCCCCGGCAAGCACACCGAGTGCACACTGGCATTCTTCCCCGACCTACCCGCTATTTTCCTGAGGGGCTCGATAACCCGCCTAACGTTGGAGCTCCCTATAACTAATAGGCCCGCCCTCTGTGACTGTCGGGACCTTGCCGGAGAATCGGCCACTGGCCCAACAGGCGAGGCATCCTGTGGTGGCTCGGAAACGATGTCATCACCACTAGGAAGCACCCCGTACCTGTTGGAAAGGGGTAAGGCAGCTGCCACGCGGCCAGATCCCACCTTCGCCTTTCGGCCAGGCTCGCGCGAGCCCACCACTGTCCGCCATTCACCCTGGAGTGATGGCTGACCGGTAAGATGCTCACTGCCGGAAGACGCAGCGACATCAGGGGTTCCATGTGATTCCAAGGCCACCGAAGTAGGCATAGGTCTCACCACAGTTGCCCCAACGCCACTACTAGCCGACGCCTGCGCCTCGAGCTCGATGAGCCTAACAGACAGAGCCTCCACCTGCCCCCGAAGAGTGGCCAATTCTCCTTGCGTCCGCTCACAACAACCACAGTCCCTACACATGACTATGTTTACCCTACTCTATACGGTGACAAATTCCCAAGATAATCTTCTGTTGAGCTACTCTGATAATCAAGAAACACTCACTGAAATACGAGACGCGAAAACTACGCTAGGTTTTCCCAGAAAAACTATTTAAAAGCTAAGCGCAGCAAATAATTACAAAATAAATTTCTCTCCTAACGATCAAGAACTGTTAGTTTCTATGCAGAGCAGATAAACACAAATAGAGTCCCTTCCTTAGTGGAAGGTCGTAAACAAAATGCAAAATAAACGCTTTATACAAACAGTACTCGCTGCTGCTGGTGCTATAGTACACAAATAGAATCCCTCCCTTAGTGGAAGGTCGTAAACAAAATGCAAAATAAACGCTTTATACAAACAGTACTCGCTGCTGCTGGTGCTCTCGCTCAGGCTGTCACAAGACAACTGCTTATTCAAGTGACTAGTGGCTAACGGCCGCGAAACAAACAAAAGACGGTTTTAGGGCGCTTTCTGTTCTAAATGATCAAGAAAACACTAAGAAATCTAACACGAAAACTACGTAAAGTTTTATCAAGAACTGTTAGTTACTATGCAGAGCAGATAAACACTAATAGAATCCCTTCCTTAGTGGAAGGTCGTAAACAAAATGCAAAATAAACGCTTTATACAAACAGTACTCGCTGCTGCTGGTGCTCTCGCTCTGGCTGTCTGCTTTTAAGTTCAAAAAATGGCTCTGAGCACTATGGGACTTAACTGCTGTGGTCATCAGTCCCCTAGAACTTAGAGCTACTTAAACCTAACTATCCTAAGGACATCACACACATCCATGCCCGAGGCAGAATTCGAACCTGCGACCGTAGCGGTCGCGCGGTTCCAGACTGTAGCGCCTAGAACCGCTCGGTCACTTAGGCCGGCGCTGTTAAGTTGCTTCCTCATTCCGTTCAGTGCATTATACTCGCGATGGAGAACAGAAATGTAAGCCTTGCAACTTGGCGTAGGAAAGGAAGAATTTAGGTTCTCAGTTTGCGCGCAAACTTGAAATGCATGAAGGTAAAATATTTAACATTGTATTGCAACTCCGGCTTTCCTTAGAATTAGTTCAACACTTTGCACGTATGTCGGTTGACACTTTTCGCTAGCTTTACAATGAGACTAGGAAAGAAATTTACAAGCAAAACTCTTATTACCTACGACGAACATAACCGAAGAAAGACTACACTCTAGTTATTAGCAACTGGAGACATATTTCAGTAGCTGCTTATCAGACAGTTTCTGATCTCTGCAGTGACATATGCAAGGCACTTCAAAGATTTCACTGAAGTACCTATGGAGAGAAAAAAACATGGTTAATGAAAAGTGAAACATACATACGACCTGTTACAAGCGAAATCTGCTATACCGGTATTGTTTGTTAAAGGGCAGATCGTGATCCCGGGCAAACAGTTTTTAACTACCAATGTGTTGTTCCGTTTCATATAAAGATTTACCAAGCTTAAGCTTATTCGCTCTGTTCCCACCTATTGGAAGCACCTAAAAAAAGTTGGGACCGAGCCGAAGAAGAAGTTCTGAACGGCGTGGTGCCGCCTTTGTGGACATCAAACGGCGCCGCTTTGCGCCGCGCAACAACTAACAGTTACTGCGCTGTGTCGATGCATCAGAGGAAACGGTTCGTTTATACGAGGTCGGTCTCGACGACGTCTCCTATTTTCCATGTTTATATTCACACACACACACACACACACACACACATACTGGAACATTGCTGCACACCTACAAACACTGTGTTCCATTTTCACAGTTCTGCCTGTTATCCGCGCGAAGGTGCGCCGTGCGGCGACTCCGGTGTGTACCCCGCATAACATTCCTGAGCCACACAAAGTCAGCTGACTTCCACGGATCACAGAGGGGCCAAGTAAGAGTGTAGTATGTCAATCATGCACTTATGTACAATTAAATGACATATATGTATTTCATATGACGCACAGAATTGCCAGTTGCAGGGTAATGAGATAGCCTCTTTAATACATGCTTTGTTGGAAATATATAGAAGAGAAAGGGAAATAATGCCTATATAACACGTCTGAATTAACGTAGATTGACATGGGCATTTTTAGGCCGACCTTTGTCTAAAAGTAACCTACTTTTGTGGATGGTTTATCAGTAGGTGCTTAGTTAACCGTACAGAACAAATTGGATTATTTCCAGAGATGCTTCACTAGTAAGTAAAAACGTTAAAATACAGTTCAAATCGTTTTACAGCACGCTAAAATTAAAAACATTTTTGACGCTATGTGAAGTGCTGGTCTTTTGTTCGATGGACTTAATTCTCACATGTTAATAGAAACAGGCATTAGTAACAGCTGTCATAAAAGATGTGTAGGGGAGAGTGGAGATAGTGTGGACGTGGGATAAGAGTGGACACAGAATTATTTAGTGAAATAATCTTTGAAATTTTTGTATGTTCACGTTGGTAGTTCTGTAGGATGTAGCAAACAATCAAACAAAGTTTGGTGCCCGACTGGTCATTGTTGCAAGCAAGAGAAGTGAAAATTCGATTTCAGTCCTTTCTATTCGATTTTTGTCATCAACAAATTTCAAGATTACTGCAAGAGGTTAGTACGCTATTGAACATACATCAGTTGTGGTTTATAAATTTATAAAGATTTTCCTAACTTTTGCTTGTGTAATGTTTCATCTAAAGACAAAACACATTTGCTGCAATTTGTTTTCGTATCCAAAATGACCCCTTGGGGCAAGTGTGGACACTTGAAGAGGAGCAAGTGTTACCCCAGTCCTGCTTTAGAACAGAGGCCAACTTTTAGTTCCATAATTTCATGTTTATAAATGATTTTAGTAAATTATCCGGAAAACTGACAGGGTTAATATTGACGAAGAAAAAGTTCAGAAAGCGGTACAAGAAGTTTTGTTCAAAAAGGGGAGTATTCGACAAACTGCAGAGAAATTTGGATGAAGAAGTCAATGCTACAGAAGCACGTCACCACACTTAAGAAATATACTGCTGAAAGCATTCAGATCCGTCCAGGTGAGTTTCCAAACAACTACGCCACCATACAATAATTCTATTGTTCTTTGTAAACCAACTTTCTTAGACAAGTAACAGATACAGTTGTGTAATTGCAAAAATGTTTTTCTATTCCGTACATTGTGGCTGACTACATCATACACTTTTTTTCAGATCCATGTGATGGAAGTGATTCTGGAAATTCAGATGAAGAAATCCAAACACTTAATACGACAGAGTCCAAATACAGAGTGTGCAAGGTTTTTGCAGATCCTCAAGAGAAATTACTTGTTCAGTACTTCATGAAGGCATCAAATTATCATTATGGACTGACATACAACCAAGCACGTGAATTGGGGTATATGTATGCTAAAACAAACTGCATAGGCAACAGAAGTTATCTCTTCATAGAAAATACGAGCTTCGCAAGGGATGCAGCATTAACTAAGTAAATGTTAACCTCTTCTTTGACAAGTTTTTGATCGTATTGGAGAAATTTAAGTTCACTGCCGGCAGGATACTGAACTTGGACGAGTGTGGTATTCCTACCACTATACAGCCTCCTAAAGTTATTGCAGAACGTGGTAAGAAGCAAGTGGGAATGGTAGCATCACAAAGAGATAGGGGAAACTGTCACCACGCGTGCTTTCTGTTCAGCCTCAGGGATGGCCACACCGCCGGTGTTTAATTTTCCACGAGTTCATATGAAAGACAAATTTCTGGTTGGTGCGCCAATTGGTAGTATTGGATACACCAACAAATCTGGATACATGACAACTGGATTGTTCCTCGGAGTTTTGAAGCATGTAGGTTAGCAGATGAGTTGTTCAAAGGACAATCGCCCACTCATACTTCTGGACAATCATGCAAGTCACATCAGCATTGATGTTTTCAGTATGGCCAGAGACGCTGGAAAATCACTCTACTGACATTCCCACCACATTTTTCCCACAATGTAGCCACTAGATATCACTGTGTTCGGGCCTTTTAAGGGATATCTAAGAATAGCATTGGCTGACTGGATGAGAATGCATCCTGGTCGCCCAGTCACTATTTCTGAGATCTCTATGTTTTGTTGGATAGCATTTCCATTTTCATTTGCAAAAAAATCACATCTGGCTTCAAGATGCCTGGATTGCGGCCACTTAATAGGTTGGCATTCACTGAAGACGATTTTAGGTCATCAGAAGTAACTGAGCAGCCAGCAGCCCCTTCGTCAAGTTATGACACACCTTCTCCTGTGGAACCTACAAGTTTGTGTGATGCTTCACCTTCCACTTCAGGTGCAGTCCTAACTGAAATTCCAACTCCTGAAGACTGTCGACCTTTCCCAAAAGCCGCAAGGCGAGAAGGAAAATCGAGGCAAAGGAAATACACAGTTTACACTAGTACTCCAACAAAAGACGAATTGGAAGCAGCAGTGATGGGTAAAATGAGATCAGCTTTAAAGAAGACTTTGTTCCAGAGCAAGAAGGACCCGAAGAAATGAAATCAGTGATGACACAAACAGTGAATTGCTGGAATCTGAGGATGAGGGATGTTGTGAAAGAGATGACGATAAAGTCCAAACCTTACAAATCTTCACAGATGATGAAGAAGTGAGGTCTGGTGATTTTGTTTTGGTTCGTTTTGCCATCAAGAAGACTTTTAAATATTACATTGGGCAAGTTGTGAATACCATTGGGAAAGAGGAAGTGTATGTTTCCTATTTGCGTAAAAAAGGGTCTTGATTTGTATTCCCTTTTGTCCCAGATGAGTCAATAGTGGAGAGGTCTGATATTATTTGTCTCCTGCCTTCTACAAAAAGACACGGGAGGATGCTGCAGTTTAATGTTAATTTTCAAAAGTACAATATCGGTTTAAAAAAAAAAAAAAGCAAAAAAAATCTTCAGGTTAATATTGATGTTTCACGTTTATCAAGGAATAAATAAAACTTTTTTGGAAACTTGGCTTTATTTATATCAAGAACATACTGTCCACTTTTACCCTATACAATTCCAGTCAATGACCATGTTTCTCCCACCATGGGGCAAATGTGGACAGATTGCAGACATCTTGTTTTTTTTATTTTATTTTATTTATTTATTTATTTATTTTTTTTTTTTTTTTTTAGCTTGTGGTCAAAATGTCGAAGATACAAAGAATTGCTTTAATGATTCTGGTAGTGTTAAAATTGGTGAATCCAATGATACTGAATTTAAAAAATTTGCCTCAAATGGTTTTAGGATAAAGCATGAAACATAAAAAATGTTCACACTAGCCCCACCCTCCCCATCTTTCTCACAGAGGATTCAAGTAGCATCATGCAGGCACTTTCGTTGGTGACTCAAAAGTCTAATGCAAGAGCTCAAGTGTATATCAGCCTGAAAGAGTGGTCGTCAGTGGCGCTTCTCCAGATGCTTGTTATCCAGCAGAATTGTTGAGACAGGTGCCATCTAGGAACTTGTTGCCATCCTTGATGAGTTTTCTCCATCTGCTGCTGTCTTCACCAAGCTGCTCCCTTTTATCACAGTTAATATTAAATGCTTCCATTTTGTGCTTGACTCAATCTTTAAAGCACAGTGCAGGTCTTCCAGGTGGTCTCTTGGCACCAAGCAGTGTGCATCAGGGAAGATGGAAGTGGTCCATGCGATGTAAGTTTTCTAGCTGCCACAGGTGATGTTCTTTGAGAGCAGGGGCAGTATTCATAATCATCTCATCTGTCACATGATCTCTCTGTGTTATGCCTAGATTGTTTGTAAGCACTGCAGATGAAAGGTGTTGAGCTAAAGTTCGTATTTAGCACCATACAGTAAGGGTGTTTGAGACAAATGCTTGGTAGATGTGTATATAAGGGGTGTACCAACAGCCCACTGGCATTCATATCACTCAACAGTGAGCAAGGAATGCTTGGCCAGAAGCTCATGTAATTTTAATCACTTGGCATGGCTGGAAACCTGAGAATTTTTTATTCAATGTCATCACCATGAGATTATTTTTGTAGTCACAGTAAGGTGATTGTTGTTCCATACTCTTGTGCAGACCTTTCAGTAAGTATTCGCCATTTCGCCAGTTCTTGCATTTGTTTCATGATCCAGAGAAAGATCTTGCGATATTTGTGAGCCAAGGAAGCAGAATGTGTTGACTACATTCAACAATGAGCCATCTAATCCTATGGCAGGCATATTTGTGTGTCCTTGTGCCATAACTACATTCTTCTTTACATTCACAGACATAGAGAAGAGCTTGCATGGAGCAGCAGATCTGTACCTAAGTTCATTTTGAATGTGCTGTAAATGCTGCATCATTAGTGCGTAATAGGTTGCTGACAAGTGAGACCTCATGATAGCAAATGGACCAGAGTAGTAAAATGTTGTAAAGTTTCCTGTTAGCCCTGGTATGTAGGTGGATGCCAAAGTTTGTTTCACTGAAAGCAGCTGTGAGAAGTAACGAGAAGAAAATACTAAACAAGGTGTTTCCCAGTACACTGTATTGATGAACTCCTCACTTTTTCACAGCACCTCCATGCCATCGTGAAAAGCCCTGATTATTTTCAAAGGTTTTAGAGGACACACTATCTTCTATAGTAAAGTGTACAGTCCCTTCCTGCTGATTGTGCCAAATGCCTTCTTTACATCATTGAAAGCAATGAACAAGGGTATCTGCCATGCACACAATTTTTCCTGGATTTGCTGGAGCAAGAAGGTTATATCAGTAGTTAATTGCTGAGTTCAAAACCCGCACTGAGATTCAGGGTACACATGCTTGGTAAGTTTCTCCAGTCTGCCCAGCATCATACAGATAAACGCTTTTCTGATGATACTCACCAGTGAAATTCCATGGCAGCAACTCCAATCACCTTTGCCATTGTACAGAGTGATGATGTTGGCATCACACATATTGTGTGGCACAGTACATTCAGCACTTTTGAATACAAGGTTGTAGAGTGATTGGAGGAGTGAAGACAGTTTGATAACTTCTGTATGAATGTTCTCTTTACTAGGAAATTTCCCACATGTACATGGTGCAACAACTCTCTGAAGCTTCTCCTTAGCAGACATGGAATCCAGTTAGTGGCTAGCTGACAACTGAGAATTTTTTCCAATTGCTTTTGGGCTGATGTTGACCAGATGCAAGAAGAGGTTGGAATAGTGTTCCACCCATTTCAGAAGTCGTTGATTACAATCTGTGACGACTGTTCCATTGATCTCCGTAAGTGGGGCATTCTTCTTACAAGGGAAACTCCCCATCGTACACCCCTCAGATTTAGTGGTAAGAATGCCCAGTGGAAGCCCAGCCAAAAACTGAACACTTATAAAGCATGAAAACAAGAAGAAGGTATACTGAATTGCGAAAAAAGAAGCAAAATCAAAACAATGAATGATCCACACTCAAGATGTGCAGCAGCAAGTGAATTTGTACAGCCACTGCCTCGTACTTATGTGGTCATGCTGCTGGATAGTGAAAGGAGAGGTTCACATTCAAATCTCCCTCGTGCCCCATCCCCCCCCCCCTCCCCAAAATTATGAACTGAACATCCAGTCACTTACATGTGGGTTCACTGTATTCAAATCTGTGTCTGCATCATGGTGTAATACCCTTTTGCAACAGCGAGGTGTAAGAAAGGGATCTCCAGACGTTTGTACCTCCTATTTGTTCTAGACAAGTACCTCATGTTATGACTCCTGTGTTCCATTTTGGAAGATTTGACGCCTGAATTCCATTGTTGCTACATAGTTCATACCCGTTTGTTTGTTATTTTCATTTCTACAATGCAGGAAAAGAAAGATCGCTACTTACTGGGCAGGAGACACATCAATTTGTATACAGGCACAATTAAAAGACACTCACATATAGCTTCAGCCATAGCCTTCATCAGTAAAACACACACACACACACATACACACACACACACACACAAAAAAAAGCAAGAATAGCTCATGCACATACAATCGCCAACTCCAGCATCTTTGGCCAGAATGCAACATCATGTGGGATGCAAGTAGTAATCTGGAGAGGTGGGGAAAAGGAAGAGGATAAGTGTGGGGACAGAGATGAACACTGTCTGGTGGAGTGTGGACGGACTAGACTGTCAACAGGCACAGCATCAGTAGGTTGTGGGTCAAGGAGGTGGGGAAAAAAGAGCAACAAAAGACAGGAGTGGGGAAAGACGAGCAGATATGTTGGCAGAGGGCTGCAAATAAACAGGGTCGAAGATTGGAATGAGGAGGAAATGACAGGACAGATGAGGGTAGGAGATGATGTCCTATCATCTTCTCATTCTCATCTCCCACCCTGTTTATTTGCAGCCCTCTGTCAACACATCTGCCCGTCTTTCCCTGCCCTTTTTTACCCACCTCTTTTACTTTCAACGCTATGTCTGTTGGCACTCTATCCCTGCACACACCACCAAACAGTGTTCGTCTCTCTCCCACCCGTTCATTACTATACCTTCCCTGCCACACGCCCTCCAGATTGCTGCTTGCATCCCAATGAAGTTGCATTCGAGCCCGAGATGCTGTGGTTGTAATTGTGCCTATCTGCAACTTGACATGTCTTATTTAGGGTAAGTAGCAATCTGTCTTTTCCTACATTGTTGATATTCCTACCTGGAGTTTTCGTTTTTTTATTTTATTTTCATTTCTGTGAGAGATCTATGCGGCATCTCGCCTGCTCTCATTATTCATCACATTTGTTTATGACGGTAATATATTCTTACCGCATGACTGTTGTCCTGTAACCAATGTATAGTATGATAATTTCCAAGACTACAGAAGCAAAACAGACATATCAATGACTATATGGACAGTTCATAATTATGGATGGTCCATTTATAGTGACAGGGCCAAATAGCTCATGAAATAAGCATCAAATGGAAATACTACAAAGACCAAAACTCGTCTAGCTTGAAGGGGGAAACCAGATGGCGCTATGGTTGGTCCGCTATATGGCACTGCCATAGGTCAAACAGATATCAACTGCATTTTTTTAAAATGGGAAACCCCATTTTTTATTACATATTCATGTAGTACATAAAGAAATATGAATGTTTTAGCTGGACCACTTTTTTTGCTTTGTGATAGATGGCGCTGTAATAGTCACAAACATATAAGTATGTGGAATTACGTAACATTCTGCCAGTGTGGACGGTATTTGGTTCGTGATACATTACCCGTGTTAAAATGGGCCGGTCATGATCAATCAACCACCCTGTGTGTGTGTGTGTGTGTGTGTGTGTGTGTGTGTGTGTGTGTGTGTGTGTGTGTGTGTGTGTGTGTGTGTGTGTGTGATATATATGGGACACAAGGGAGGTTTGAGCATGGACCCTCTCCCTGGGTGGTCCAACACCATGACCACATAACCATGAAACTGAGTTTACTCAAACCCACTTGATGTTGCCCGCCTTGAGCTTGGACCATTCAGTGTTTCAATTTTGCTTCCTTTTTCACAGTTCAGACAACTTCTTTCTGTTTTCATGCTCGATCTGCAATTAGCTTTTTACAGGCTATCCATTGGGCCATTTTGCCACTAAATCTGAGAGGGGTACAATGAGGAGTTTCCCCTATTAGAGTTGGGTCCAACAACCATTTTGATACCTAAATATTCCATCAATTGATACACTCCTGTATACTTGCTCAAAGTTCCTCCCAGTATGTGTTAACATATTCATATGTGGTGCACTTTGCTTTGCTTAGATCCCTGTGGGTAGCACTGCAGGGTGTTGAGTGCCAGTTGATAGCTGCCTGATGCTTAGAATCAAGGAGGGTTTTCAAGATGTCAATATTTTTGAAGAACCAATTCTGTGATTTCAGTTTCAAAGTACATAATGTACTGCCAGCTGTAATGATAAGAAGTGACTCAGTTTTCAGCTAGTCTTCAGCAATGGGTGCATTTAGGTACCAGGTGTCAACTTCTTTCTGAACTCTACCACCAAATATTTGTATTGTTGCAGTGTCTTTAATTTTGTAAAGATTGATCTTGATTCTGCTAGGTGTTTTAGAAACATGTGGAGAAAATGGCAGAGATATTTCCTCTTGAAACTTCCTGGTGGATTAAAACTGTGTGCCAGACCGAGACTCAAACTCAGGACCTTTGCCTTTCACATGCAAGTGCTCTACCAACTGAGCTACCCGAGCAAGACTCACACCCCGTCCTCACAACTTTAATTCCGCCAGTACCTCATCTCCTACGTTCCAAACTTCACAGAAGCTCTCCTGTGAACCTTGTAGAATTAGCACTACGGGAAGAAAGGATATTGCGGAAACATGGCTTAGCCACAGCCTGGGGGATGTTTCTAGAATGAAATTTTCACTCTACAGCAGAGTGTGCACTGATATGAAACACAGTTTTAATCTGCCAGGAAGTTTCATATCAGTGCACACTCTGCTGTAGAGTTAAAATTTCATTCTAGAAATATTACCTCTTAGTTAAAATAAAATCTGGTTGAAGCTAGTGTTTGGAGCAAGCAGGCACCCAGGAAACCTTGTGCCTCATCTTGCATTTTAAGTATGTGTCAGTGATGAACACTTGGTACTTGACACAAAATTCAAGCAGCTGTAAACTTGTCTTCTTCATCTTACCGACTCCATGAGTGCCTAGGCAGTCTGGCCAAACATCATAATCACATTCAATAGTGGCACTGAATGCACCTAGAATGCACAAACAATCCACAGGTTACACTTCCTGCACCAACTTGCTGAGATTTTCGTAAAATTGATCCTTTAAATGCACATTTGAGGTCATACTTGGCATGTATACAGCTATCAGTGTCACTGGTCTGCTGCTAGTTGACAGATGCAAAGTCTTAATGCCTTCTGAGACACCGATTGGACTTTCAGTGGTACGTTCATATATCATTACAAATGGCTAAGTCAACACAGCATTGCCTGGGACTGGCAGTGTTCTTCTTCAAAGAATGGAGGAAGCAATTCATGCGAATAGACGTATCACATTGCAAGAATTGCATCAGATCACACCAACGTGTCAATGACAACTCTTTATGACGTTGTGACTGTCAAGTTAGGGTACAGGAAATTGTGTGTGTGCTGGGTTCCAAAACTGTTAATGGAAGAACACAAAAAGAAAAGGATGGGCTTTGCACTCGACTTCCTCACACACTATGCTGAAGCAGGTGATGAGTTCCTTGATCACATTGTGACAGGTGACGAGACATGGGTTTATCACCATACACCTGAATCCAAGCAACAATCAATGTAATGGCGCCATTCGAATTCACCAAAAGCCAATAAATCCGAAACGTCAATTTCAGTGAAGAAAATCATGGCTTCTGTTTTTTGGGACAGACAAGGCATTCTTCTGTTGGAATTTATGCCTCCTGAAACGACAATTAATGCTGCTGCATATTGCCAGACTTTGAAACGTCTTTAAAGGGCAATTCAAAACAAACACAGGGGAATGCTGACAAGTGGAGTCCGCTTGCTTCATGACAATGCTCGGCCTCACACAGCGCTCATAACCAAATCACTACTCAAACAATCCAATGGGACGTATTGGACCATCCACCGTACAGCCCGGACCTTGCGCCCACCGACTTCCACGTCTTCCATTACCTGAAGCCACATCTTGGTGGAAAATCATTCCACAACGATGAAGAGATCAAAGATGAAGTTGAAATGTGGTTCCGACAACAGGCGACAACCTTCTATGACTGTGGGATACAAAATCTTGTGCACCGACTTAACAAATGTTTGGATAATGGGGGTGATTATGTCAAAAAATAAAAAATAATCCAGTTTATAAGATGTAACTGACGTTTTTTAAATAAATGTTCTATTTAAGGACTGCGAGCCATTGTATCTTCACTTTTCGAAATGCCCTCGTATTTAGCAATTTCCATGTAATCAAAGTCATTTAAACAGCTAGGAGTTATACTGAATAGTGATCTGCTTACTCTTTATGAGTATTATACCAAGTGGCACTTAAAACCAAATCATTCCAAATCTGGAAGTATCACAATAAATCTCAACGGTAAATAAGCTAACAGGAAGTTGAGCCTTAAACTCAACAGAGAGCCAATTAAGTATAGAAACTTACAACAAAGAGTTAAACTTGAACTTACACTTCGTATAGGCACCAATTAGAAGAAGTGAAGCAAAAACTGAAATTCAGAAACAGTATACTAGCCAAACTATTAGGCAGCTCCTGGGGAAGCAACGCAAACACATAGCACACATCAGCATTGGCACTAGAATAGTACTGCAGAATACTGTCCAGTATGGGCAACGAGTGTCCACAGAAAAAAAGATTTATGTGGAGCTCAATGAATTGATGGGTTGATGGGGATCACCTGGCTCACTGACACTGAGCCCCACAAATTGTCTACCAGTGTTAGCCAATATCCAACCATCAAACATCAGATGCAAAACTGCAATAAAAAAGGAATGGAAGAAGATGTAAAACCAATGCAGTCCCCAAATTCATCATCATTTACGCACAAGGGACTGACTTAAGTTGTAGATGCCTCTCTGGAAAGCCATCCAAAGATTTGAAGTTTTTGAGGAAGAAACAATCTGGCAGAAACACGTGAAGGAACACCCCACAAAATGGATCCCTTATTGCTGAAGTGACCAAACAGTTCCTGATTTTTACCTTCCAAGAAGACTCTGGACAAGCTTAAACAGAATAAGGAATGGAACAGGTCACTGTGAAGCTCAGCCGCAAAGTGAGATCTCGCAAATGATCCTTTCTCTGAGTGCAGTGAACTTCAAACTATGGACCATATTTTAAATTGTGTAATTTAGTTTCAAAGGAGGAGCACTTAAAAACATCCAAAATATCTCCAGAGAATCCCTCCAGTGGCGGAGCCACCTTCAGGGAACTATTTGAGTATAATCTACATCTTACCACATTAATAGACTTTTATATGTTATCTGGTTTATAATGATTCATGCTTTTTTATATTATGTATTATTGTGATGTATGTTGGGTATTGTGTATTAAACCAGGGACTTAGAAACGACAGTGAGGCTTTGTCCTGCTGTAGCCCTCAGTGGTTCACAACCTCACAACAGGCCACAGCAGTCCACCCACCTCACCACTGCCCCACACCAAACCCAGGGTTCAGACCCCAGTGGACAGCCCCCCCCCCCCCCCTCCCGTCCACCTGGGAACATCTCATACCAGACAAGTGTAACCCCAAATGTTTGCATGGTAAAGTAATGATGGTGTACGCAGTACGCATACATGGAGACAGTGTTTGCGCAGCAATCGCCGACATAGTGTAACTGAGGCGGAATAAGGGGAACCAGCCCGCATTCACCAAGGTAGATGGAAAACCACCTTAAAAACCATCCACAGGCTGGCCGGCACACCAGACCTCGACACTAATCCACCAGGCAGATTTGTGCCGGGGACTGGCACACCTTCCCACTCAGGAAGCAGCATGTTAATCTGCGTGTCTAGCTGGGTGGGCTTCATGTATCTTCACTTTGTGATGTATTATTGTGATGTATCTTTACTTTGTGATGTATTTCTTTGACGTATCTTTACTTCATGATGTATTATTGTCTTCACCATGTCGAATGAATACATACAGTTGCTACTTGCCAGCAGTAACAAACAGCCACTCTGGTATTGACAGCATTTCCATCAACCATACTCTGGGCAGTGCTCACAGCTATGAGAGAAGACACTTTTAACCCCCTGTCAGCATGCCACAGGCGAGCTCACTTTTCTTTTGCTCACCATTACCTGAGGATTGGCTACCCACAATACATCACACCAGAGAATGCAAAAATGACATGACCACACTGCATGAAGCTCTGATTGTCCAGCCTGCAATTTTAAGCAATTGGAACTCAAAGCACAGCCTCAGATCGAGAGCATCTGTAGATCTGTCAATGTTAGTGTGGAAGATTGCAATGAGGAACATTACACTGAAGTAGCATGGTGCTACTAAGTATTACTAATAGTCTGTCAAATATATAACTGTATCAGCATTGGAGACTATTAGTTATTAAGAACATTACTCTAATTATATTTAATCAGCACCACAGAAGAACCTCCAGCACTAAAAGTTTTGTATAATTCAGTCATTACTTGTACACAGTACAAATACATCTATTAATTTTTTTTTTCTTCCAGGTGTTCGCTTGTATTTAACTGCCACCTCAGTACCAGTATAACAGCCACCATCTGGCAATGTCAAGCAGTTGCAGTGATCAGAATGCAGTAACATTAGTCAGTATGTGTGTGTGTGTGTGTGTGTGTGTGTGTGTGTGTGTGTGTGTGTGTGTGTGTGTGTGTGTGTGAACACAGATCTCTATAATTCAATAATATAATTCTTTAGTTTGTGGATACAATGGCAGCTTGAGGAGAGCAACCCCTCAATTCACTTGTTCAGTTTCAGAGTCAACAAATTACCTCCTAGCTCACTGCTGTTGGAAGACTGGTGGATGCACAAGATTCAGCCAACTACAGTGACTGAAGAACAAAACTCCAGGGCCCAGGTGCCGCCTTCTCCACTTTTCCACTCTTTTGATGCACAGTTGGAGCAATGGATGGAATACTGCCACCAGTTGGAGTTGCATTTTCAAGCCTACAACATGTCAGGCAAATCACAATGCTCATTCTTTTTTCATGTGTGGGTAAGTATGCATGTTTTCAGGTTGTGTCAAAAGCTGTTCTTTCAGTTGGAGCCCCACATTCTACCCATTTGAAACATTATTTGAGCATTAGATGACTATTTTGAAGCACAAATTTATGTCATTGCTGTTAGTTTAAGATTTTTTATACACTTCATCAAGATATTCAGTTTTACAAGGAATGGATCCTTGAACTCGAGGGATTGACTAGGAATTGTAAATTTAATTGTGCTCATGGAGCCTCATTTTGATACAATATGCTTCATGGTACAATAATTCAAAACCTTGCTGAATGTGACTTTAATGTGCCTGTTGTAGCAATGCTGAGTGTGGACGTCTTGAAGCAGCCCAGTTTGATAGGGTACATTACAGCTACCATCATGAGCAACAGTGTAAACACAACATGAAGTGCTCAGCCATTTCCTCTACATCTACATTTACATCTACGTCTGTATCAACACACTGCAAGCTACATGACAGTGCCTGGCGGAGGGTACTTCTGGTGTCAGTAACTGATCCCCCCCCCCCCCCCTTCCCTGCTCCATTTGTGAATAGCATGTGAGAAGAATGATAGTCAAAAGCCTCTGTATTAGGTACTAATTTTTAAAATTTTCTTATTGGAGTCATTTCATGAGATGTATATGGGAGAACGTAATAAGTTGGCTGACTCTTCCTGGAAAGTACTCTCAGTAGCGAGTCTCTCCATGATGCACTCTCTCTCTCTCTTGTAGCATATGCCACTACAGTTCGCTGAGCATCTCTATAACACTTTCACACTGGCTAAACGATCCCTTGAAGAAACATGCTGCTCTTCATGGGACCTTCTCTGTTTCTTCTATCAGTTCTACCTGGTTAGAGTCCCAGATTAATGAACAGTGCTCAAGAAATGGTTGAACAAGCACCTTGTAAGCTACTTCTTTAGTGGATGAATTAAATTCATTAAGATTCTTCTTGTGAATCTCTGTCTCACATCTGCTGTTCCTACCATTTATTTTATATGATCATTCCAGATAGATATTCCTACATATTTTATTGTGGTTAGCATTTTCAGCACATTGTTATCAATAGTACAGTTGTACAGTAGTGGATTTCTTTTCCTATGTATAGGCAGTATGTTACATTTATTTACATTCAGGATCAATTGCCAGTCCATTACTGTCTTCTGGCACTGCCACCTTCTTAAAGACAATTGCATCATCTGCAAACAGCCTCAAAGAGCTTCTGATGCATTCTATTGGAACATTTGTAAACACTGTAAACAGTAACAGTCCTATCACATTTCCTTGTGGTGCCCATGAAATTACCTTTGCAACTACATCTACACTCTCATCTATACTCTGCAAACCATTGTGAAGTGTATGGCAGAGGGTACATCCCATTGTACATGTTGTTAGGGTTTTTTCCCATTCCATTCACTTATGGAGCATGGGAAGAATAATTGTTTGAATGACTCTGTGCTCACATTAATTATTGTAATCTTATCCTCATGACCCTTATGTGAGCAATACAAAGGGGGTTGTAGTATATTTCTAGAGTCGTCATTGAAAGCTAGTGCTTGAAACTTTGTTGGTAGACTTTATAGGCATAGTTTACGTCTATCTTCAAGAATCTGCTGGTTCAGTTTCTTCAGTATCTCTGTTACACTCACACATGTATCAAACAAACCTGTGATCATTCATGCTGTGCTTCTCTGTATACATTCAATATACCCTGTTAGTCCTGTTTGGTATGGGGCCCAAACACTTGAGTAATATTCTACAACTGGTTGCACAAGTGATTTGTAAGCAATTTTCTTTGTAGGATGTTTGCACTTCACCTGTATTTACCAATAAACTGAAGTTTATCACCTACTTTACCCACAACTGAGCATTCGTAATCATTCCATTCTGTATCCCTACAAAGTGTTACAGCCAGGTATTTGCATAAGTTGGCTGACTCTGACAGTGATTCATTGATATTATTGTCATAGGGTACTACATTTTTTTCATTTTGTAAAGTGCACAGATTTAATTTTTGAACATTGAACATCATTAAGAGTGATGTGTTGTGTTCTGTCTACAAGGAAGTCTTGAATCCAGTTACAAATCTGATCTGATGCTCAGTAAGCTCATATTTTTTTCACTAAATGGCAGTCCAGGACAGAGTCTGAAGTCTAGGACGATGGCATTAACTTGAAAGATGATATCTGCAACTCTATGGATCTCACTGAGGAACAGAGCAAGCTGCATTTTACAAGATCTCTGTTTGCAGAATCCATATTGATTTTTGTAGATGATATTTTTGTTCTTCAATAACATCATAATATATGAGCATAAAACATGTTCCACAATTCTACAACAGATTGACATCAACGATATAAGCCTATAATTATGTGCATCTGTCCTATGATTCTTCTTGAAAATGGTAACTAATCACATTTATTTTCAGTCACAATGGACCCTTCGTTGCTCCAGTGACCTACTATGAACTGCTGCTAGAAGGGGAGCAAGTTCTTTCAAAGAATCTCTCCGGCATCTTACAGGTATCTCACTTGGTCCTGATGCCTTCCACTACAAAGTGATTGTAGTTATTTTTCTATTCATTTCTCCAAATCTTCCAAAGTCTTGTGTGAAATTTTATGTAATGCATGACTGCGAAAACTATTTTCTCCACCATGTGGAATGCCAATAGTGCCGTACATAGCACACACAAAACAAGTGTGCTTGCAAAAGAAACAAAAAATAAATTCTGTCCCACACAAATTTTGATCTGAGAAAATGAAAATAAATATGATCTTCCATTCTGAATCTTTACCCCTCTCCTGGCAATCCATACAGGAACTGTGAACAAAAGTGACATAATCACCCAGTAAAACATTCAGTGCAAAACATGCCTCATTCTAACTAGTTCTCCTCTAATAGACATAAAGCTAAAAGCTTTATCAACCACAATTCAGACAAAGATAGTGTGCTGCAAGTCAGAACAGATAGTGACAGTGAGAGAATGAACCACAAGCTGTTCATCTCTATGCAGATTTACAATCACTTTGTACCATTTCAGTTAGATACTGATACTTCAGTCACTCTGATTAATCAAAATACTTATGAGCAATTGGGACACACTCAACTCCAAAAATCCCAACTGCAGCTCACAGCCTACAACAGCAAAAGTATCTCTGTTCTTGGATTGTGCACTTTGCAGTCAAAATATATAAATATGACTATATCTGTGATTTTCATGGTAGTTCAGTCACATTCTGGCCCCAAAATTGTTTGCATGGGTGCTTCCAGTTTATTTGGTTTAGATATTCAGGATAAGGGGCAAGCTATTGAAATGCAACTTTCCCATGCCGGCATTACCCAGTTGTGTGAAAAGTATGGACATTTGTTCGATGGTACACTGGGACATCCAAAGACTTTTCACTTGCATATTAAACTCAAGTGCAATCCAAAACCTAAGTTTTACCATACTCATCTGTAAGTCAATGGGCATCTTCCCTTCTGATCACAAGAAAAGTGAATGGAAAGATCAGACTCTGTGATGGCTTTAAGGCCACTGTTAACACTCAGAGAGTGACTGATTCATTCCCACTTTCATGAATTGATGAGCTTATGGATTGTCTAGAAGGTGGATGATTCCTTTCAGAAATTGATCTAATCGGTGCTTATCTTCAACTTCTCTTGGGTGAGGAAACAAAAAAATTATGATGATTAACATGCACATTGGCTTGTATCAGTACTAGCACCTTCTCTTCAGAAGTGCCTCTGTTCCTGGATTATTTCAATGCTTTCTTGAACAAGTGATATTGAAAGTTACATCCTGTTCTTGATTAGATAATACAATTGTCTTCAGACAAACGCTGGAACAGTATCTCGAAAATTTGGAGTATCTTTTTCACATTTTAACTGACACAGTATTCAAGTGTATTTGACGGAAATGTTTATTTTTGAATACTAAAATTCAGTATTTGGTTCATGTCATTGACACCTGCAGAACTTGTTACTTGGCTAAGCTTTTAGAGGCCATGTAGGGATTACCTTCTCTCGAAAATGTATGAGAACGTCAAGCTGTTCTTGGCAGCTGATGTACTGCTTCAAATTCATTCTGAAAGCAACGCAAATGGGAACTCTTTTGCTTTGTCCATAGTATATAAATGTTTCCTTTAAATGGACTGGAGAATGTGCACAATCTTTTCAGAAACTAGTTGCCCATGACCTGCGTATTTCGAAACACAAAAACCAGTAACACCTGCAGTTGATGCATCATCACATGGAATAGGCGCCGTTTTATCTAACAAGGTTGGCAACATGAAACACCCTATAGAATTTGCATCTACAATGTTGAACAAGGTACAAGTCAACTACAGTCAGTTGGAAAAGCAAGCTTAACTTATAATTTCTGGTGTCTCAAAATTTCATAAATACCTGTATGATAGAAATTTTTTCCTTGTGATTGATTATAAGCCAGTGACTGCCCTTTTTCATTCAATGAAAGCTGTACCTTACTGTACAGCAGAGAAGCTACAACATTGGTCACTGCTTCTTTCCAATTATCAGTACCTCATTCTTTATCACCCTATCACACTGCAAGCAAACACACTTGCCTTTGGGAAACAATCCAGGTTTCAATGCAGCTGAGGTATCTTGTCTTCACATTAATTGTTCTGATTTACAAGTACTGCAAGCTTTTCCCATTGATTCTCGGCAGAACACACAAGCTACTGAACACAATCAGTCACTATGATTGCTCAAGTACTACATTCAGATAGGTTGGCCTCATATTCCTAAATCACTCTCAGATACGAAACTTCCTGGCAGATTAAAACTGTGTGCCGGACCGAGACTCGAACTTGGAACCTTTGCCTTTCGCGGGTACATGCTCTACCATCTGAGCTACCCAAGCATGACTTAAGACCCGTCCTCACAGTTTCAATTCTGCCAGTACCTCGTCTCCTACTTCCCAAACTTCACAGAAGCTCTTCTGCGAACCTTGCAGAACTAGTGCTCCTGGAAGAAAGGATATTTTGTAGACATGGCTTAGCCACAGCCTGGGGGATGTTTCCAGAATGAGATTTTCACTCTGCAGCAGTGTGTGCGCTGATGTGAAACTTCCTCAGATACAGTAGTTCACAAGTATGCTGTACAATGCAACAGTCTTTCTCTACAGAAAGGTGTAGTTTTATTGCATATTACTAACGAAGAAATGCAAGTTCTGATGCCTGCATCTTTGCACCAACTGTGTTGAATCTATTACATAGAGACCAATGGGAATCATTAGAATGAACCCAGCTGGTGTTCCAACATTGTACATGGATTGGGCTTAATAAACAAATAAAAGAATGACCACCACACAATGCCATGCATCCTCGGATAACCAGGCAACACCATGACAAAAATTGTTCAATTATCTTTGACCTGATGGGCCAATGTATTCGTATTGATTTTGCTCATTCTTTCTGGATCATAAGGTGGCTCATTATCATCAATGCATACAGTAAATATCCTTTTGTCATTCTTATGCAAGTGACTACAAGCATTAGCACTATCAAAGCATTCACTTCTCTCTTTCACTTAGAAAATTTGCCACAAACAATTGTTTCAGACAATGGTCTGTAACTTTATTCATTGGAATTTCAACAATTTTACCAACAAAATGCTATTCATTGTATCAGAATGGCACCATTCTCTCCTCAATTGAATGATGATGTCAAATATTTCATTCGCACTTTCTAGGTTCAGATGCCCATACTTAGTGCTTAATCAAACAATGGAAAATTCAGGATGGAATAATAATAATATTATGAAAAGGATAGACCACAACTCACCATACAATGGAGATGTTCAGTTACAGATAGGCACAATGAAAAGACTGTTAGACAAGTAAGTTTTTGACTAAAAGGCCTTCTTCTAAATTAGACAAAAAACACACACACAAATGCAACACATACACACATTACCACTGTCTCTGGCTGCTGAAGCCAGTTGTGCTACAGTGGGAACAGGGAAGGGCAAGGTGGGTGGGAGACAATGACTAATGAACGTTAAGGCCACGAATGTTATGGGAACAAAGCAAATATTTCAGGGAGAGTTCCCAACTATGCAGTTCAGAAAAGCTGGTGTAGGTAGGAAGACTCCAGGTGGCACAGACTGTGAAGCAATCATTAAAATGAAAAAAGTTGTTTTGGGAAGCATGTTCAGCAAATGGATGGTCCAGCTGTTTCTTGGCCTCAGTTTGTTAGTAGCCATTCATGCAGACAGGCAGCTTAAAACACAGCACAGTGGTTGCAGGGACGTTTTCCCTCTAAGTGCCCTACCAGTACTCTGTGCGCTGCCCTGCCCTCATCCATTCGAGCTGCGTGACCCGCCCATCGCAGCCTACGTGATTTACTAATACTGATTATGTCAGGGCTTGAACAGAGTTTGTGAACCTCTTCGTTATGCAGTTTTTGCCACTCTCCGCTAATGTCATCCCTTTTTGCTCCAAAAATTTTCCTCCAAATTTTGTTTTCAAATACTCGAAACGGCTTTTCATTTTGCACAGTGAGAGACCAAGTCTCACACCCATACAGCATAACTGGTAGAATAATAGTTTTGTATATTCTAATCTTTAAATTCCTAGACAATATCCATGATGAAAGTAATCTATTCAGTGAGAAGTAGCACGCATTTCCCGCCCGTAATCACTTCTTCAGTTCGGATTCAATCTCATTTCTCGAAGTGATGTCCACACCTAGATACTTAAATGTGTTCACTTTTTCAAACTGCATGTCTCCAACTCTTAACATTTCCTGATCTACTGCTGTTGGCATTCTAGTAGTAACCAGGTATTTAGTTTTGTCTTCACTTATCCTTAGACCTAGTGGAGCCAGCTTGGTAATCCCCCAAAATTTCATCTGCATATAGTGTAAGCCTGCTTAGCAGAATATTCGAGAAAATTTTGGAACATACTGGTAATAGCGATATCGCTCTATAATTACTACAATTCATTTTGTCTACTGCTATTGGCATTCTAGTAGTAACCAGGTATTTAGTTTTGTCTTCACTTATCCTTAGACCTACATCTTCACTAGCCTTGATTAACGCATTCGCATTTGCTGTTACAGATTCTTTCCTATCGCTAATGATGTTTAGATCATCTGCGTATCCTAATGTCTTAATATTTCCATTTAACTCCACACACTGAATTATCTGCTGCCAATTGTACAATATATTCTAGGACTAAATAAAAAAGTAGCTGAGACAGGGCATCTCCCTGCTTAAGTCCATTCCTTATTACAAATTCTTCTGACTCCAATTTCCCCACGCATACTCTACCTTTTGTGTTTTTCAAACTCGCTTCTATAAGTCTAACATACTTCTTTGGTATTCCAAGTTCCAAAAGAATCCTGTACAATTTTGATTGCAACATTGAATCATATGCTTTTGTAAAATCTATGAAAAGATTATAAACTGGTTTATTGTATTCCCATTTCTTTTCCAAAATTTGACGCAGGGTGAATATTTAGTCTATAGTTGATCTGTTCCTCTGAAAGCCAGCTTGCTAATCCCCCACAAGTTCATCTGCATATGGTGTAAGCCTTATTAGCAGAATATTCGAGAAAATTTTGGAACATACTGGTAATAGTGAATCCCTCTATAATTACTACAATCCATTTTGTCGCCCTTCTTAAAAATTGGGATCAGAATCGACTCCTGTACAAGACTGAAGCCTCAGTGAGACCCTTGGTATATTTCAAGAGGGACTGCTCGTAACTGCAGATGCAAAAGCCACAGGTGGCTAAGCTATATGGAAGGGCCTTCTTGGTAGGGAATGAGAGGCAGCTATCAAAGTGGAGGTATTGTTGGTGATATGGATGGAGGTACTGATGTTGACATCTTTGAGGTGGAGGTCAACATCATGGAAGGTGGCTTGTCAGGTTTGGGAGGATGAAGGTGTTGAGATTCTGGAGGAATGTGAGTAGGGAATCCTCACCCTCAATCCAGATCACGAAGATATCAATGAAACTGAACCAGGTGAGGGGTTTGGGATTCTGGGAGGTTAGAAAGGATTCCTCCAGATGGTCCATGAATAGGTTGGTATAGGATGGTGCCATATAGGTACCCACTGCCGTACCCCATATTTCTTTGGAGGCGATGCTGTCAAAGGAGAAGTAATTGTGGTCGAGGATATAGTTGATCATGGTGACCAGGAAGGAGGACGTAGCTTTGTAATTTGTTAGTTATAGGGAAAGGTAGTATTCAATAGCACAAAGGCCATGGGGAGGGATGTTAGTGGATCTATAGTGATGAGCAGGGCACCATGTGGTAAAGGAACAGGAACTGTGGTGACTGGGTGAAGGAAATGGTTGTTTCTTTTATATAGGAGTGTTGGTTGGGGGTAATAGGCTGAAGTTGTCAAGTCTATGAGAGCAGAGATTCTCTTAGTGGGGCACAGTAACCGGCCACAATAGGGCATCCTGGGTGTTTGGATTTGTGGATTTCAGGAAGCATGTAGAAGGTACGAGTAAGGGGAGTGGCAGGGGTGAGGAGAGAGATAGAATCTGGGGAGAGATTCAGGAATGGACATGAGGATTCAAGGAGAGACTGGAAATCCTGCTGGATTTCTGGAATGAGGTAACTGTGGCAGGGCTTGTAGTGGATGAATCTGACAACTGGCAGAATCCTTCTGCCAGGAATCCTTGCAGTTCAAAACAACAATGGTGGATCCTTTGTCAGTAGGTAGGCCTATAAAGCTGGGATCAGTTTTTAGGTAGTGGGTTGTGGTTCTTTCTGCGGATGTAAGGTTATCTTGCACATTGAGGGATTTGGGGAATGATGGTGAGGCAAAGTTCAAGGTTATGCAATTCTAGAAAGTTAACAGGGGGCAATCTGGGGGTGTGGGGGTGGATCAGGGTTGGATGGAGGAGTGAACATAGTCAGGCAGGGTTCAACATTGGTCTTTGCTTGAGTCTGATTGGTAGGGTTGGTGGCAAAAAAGTGTTTCCACTGTAGGGACTGAGAGAAAGAGAGAACGTCTTTAACAAGTCCTGCACGACTCAATTTAGGAGTGAGGCAAAAGGTGAGCCCTTCAAAAAGGACTGATACCTCTGTGGGGCTAAAGGTTTTGGAAGAAAGGTTCATGACTGTTTTGGGTCTGTTTAGGTTCTGAATTCTGTGTGGTGGTGGGGGGGAGGGCGGGGTTTGATGGTGGGGTAAATGTAGCAGGTCTGGGAGGTAGAGTTCTTCAGCTATGAGGGGATGTAGTAGAGGTTTTGAGACTGTTGTAGAAGTGGTGGATGTCGGTAGTCCAAGGCAGGAGTAGGAGGTGAACAGGTTGGAGAGTTTTTTGAGGTGGCATTTTAAATGCTGCTCTAGTTTCTGGAGGGCAAGAGTTTCAATGTGTGATGGGATCCAGGAATTTGGGATTGCAAAGCAGGAGAATTTTACAGATGTAAGGAGATCTGGGCCTGACTGACATGGTTTTGCAGGACTTTATTGGTGAGGTTTAAGGACTGGTGGACTCTGAACAAATGGAGGTTATTGTGGAAGGAGGAGTTGCAGCTGCAGATGGGTAATTTGATGGTAAGGCCATTTGGAGGGATTCCATGAGCCAAGCAACAACACAGGAACAGTATGTGGGACTGGGTTCTGGCTAGCGATAAGAAAACACTTCTGTATTAGTGAAGATGGAAGGTGCAAGGATCCATTGTTGTTTGTTGTTGTGGTCTTCAGTCCTGAGACTGGTTTGATGCAGCTCTCCATGCTACTCTATCCTGTGCAAGCTTCTTCATCTCCCAGTACCTACTGCAACCTACATCCTTCTGAATCTGCTTAGTGTATTCATCTCTTGGTCTCCCTCTACGATTTTTACCCTCCACGCTGCCCTCCAATGCTAAATTGGTGATCCCTTGATGCCTCAAAACATGTCCTACCAACCGATCCCTTCTTCTAGTCAAGTTGTGTCACAAACTTCTCTTCTCCGCAATCCTAATCAATATCTCCCCATTAGTTACGTGATCTACCCACCTTATCTTCAGCATTCTTCTGTAGCACCACATTTCGAAAGCTTCTATTCTCTTCTTGTCTAAACTATTTATCGTCCATGTTTCACTTCCATACATGGCTACACTCCATACAAATACTTTCAGAAACGACTTCCTGACACTTAAATCTATACTCGATGTTAACAAATTTCTCTTCTTCAGAAACGATTTCCTTGCCATTGCCAGTCTACATTTTATATCCTCTCTACTTCGACCATCATCAGTTATTTTACTCCCTAAATAGCAAAACTCCTTTACTACTTTAAGTGTCTCATTTCCTAATCTAATCCCCTCAGCATCACCCGATTTAATTTGACTACATTCCATTATCCTCGTTTTGCTTTTGTTGATGTTCATCTTGTATCCTCCTTTCAAGACACTGTCCATTCCGTTCAACTGCTCTTCCAAGTCCTTTTCTGTCTCTGACAGAATTACAATGTCATCGGCGAACCTCAAAGTTTTTATTTCTTCTCCTTGGATTTTAATACCTACTCCGAATTTTTCTTTTATTTCCTTTACTGCTTGCTCAATATACAGATTGAATAGCATCGGGGAGAGGCTACAACCCTGTCTCACTCCTTTCCCAACCACTGCTTCCCTTTCATGCCCCTCGACTCTTATAACTGCCATCTGGTTTCTGTACACATTGTAAATAGCCTTTCGCTCCCTGTATTTTACCCCTGCCACCTTCAGAATTTGAAAGAGAGTATTCCAGTTAACGTTGTCAAAAGCTTTCTCTAAGTCTACAAATGCTAGAAACGTAGGTTTGCCTTTTCTTAATCTTTCTTCTAAGATAAGTCGTAAGGTTAGTATTGCCTCACGTGTTCCAACATTTCTACGGAATCCAAACAAATCTTCCCCGAGGTCCGCTTCTACTAGTTTTTCCATTCGTCTGTAAAGAATTCGCGTTAGTATTTTGCAGCTGTGACTTATTAAACTGATAGTTCGGTAATTTTCACATCTGTCAACACCCGATTTCTTTGGGATTGGAATTATTATATTCTTCTTGAAGTCTGTGGGTATTTCGCCTGTCTCATACATCTTGCTCACCAGATGGTAGAGTTTTGTCAGGACTGGCTCTCCCAAGGCCATCAGTAGTTCTAATGGAATGTTGTCTACTCCCGGGGCCTTGTTTCGACTCAGGTCTTTCAGTGCTCTATCAAACTCTTCACGCAGTATCGTATCTCCCATTTCATCTACATCTACATCCTCTTCCATTTCCATAATATTGTCCTCAAGTACATCGCCCTTGTATAAACCCTCTATATACTCTTTCCACCTTTCTGCCTTCCCTTCTTTGCTTAGAACTGGGTTTCCATCTGAGCTCTTGATATTCATACAAGTGGTTCTCTTCTCTCCAAAGGTCTCTTTAATTTTCCTGTAGGCAGTATCTATCTTACCCCTAGTGAGACAAGCCTCTACATCCTTACATTTGTCCTCTAGCCATCCCTGCTTAGCCATTTTGCACTTCCTGTCAATCTCATTTTTTAGACGTTTGTATTCCTTTTTGCCTGCTTCATTTACTGCATTTTTATATTTTCTCCTTTCATCAATTAAATTCAATATTTCTTCTGTTACCCAAGGATTTATATTAGCCCTCATCTTTTTACCTACTCGATCCTCTGCTGCCTTCACTACTTCATCCCTCAGAGCTACCCATTCTTCTTCTACTGTATTTCTTTCCCCCATTTCTGTCAATTGTTCCCTTATGCTCTCCCTGAAACTCTCTACAACCTCTGGTTCTTTCAGTTTATCCAGGTCCCATCTCCTTAAATTCCCACCTTTTTGCAGTTTCTTCAGTTTCAATCTGCAGTTCATAACCAATATATTGTGGTCAGAATCCACATCTGCCCCTGGAAATGTCTTACAATTTAAAACCTGGTTCCTAAATCTCTGTCTTACCATTATATAATCTATCTGATACCTTTTAGTATCTCCAGGATTCTTCCAGGTATACAACCTTCTTTTATGATTCTTGAACCAAGTGTTAGCTATGATTAAGTTATGCTCTGTGCAAAATTCTACAAGGCGGCTTCCTCTTTCATTTCTTCCCCCCAATCCATATTCACCTACTATGTTTCCTTCTCTCCCTTTTCCTACTGACGAATTCCAGTCACCCATGACTATTAAATTTTCGTCTCCCTTCACTACCTGAATAATTTCTTTTATCTCGTCATACATTTCATCAATTTCTTCATCATGTGCAGAGCTAGTTGGCATATAAACTTGTACTACTGTAGTAGGCGTGGGCTTTGTGTCTATCTTGGCCACAATAATGCGTTCACTATGCTGTTTGTAGTAGCTAACCCGCACTCCTATTTTTTTATTCATTATTAAACCTACTCCTGCATTACCCCTATTTGATTTTGTATTTATAACCCTGTAATCACCTGACCAAAAGTCTTGTTCCTCCTGCCACCGAACTTCACTAATTCCCACTATATCTAACTTTAACCTATCCATTTCCCTTTTTAAATTTTCTAACCTACCTGCCGGATTAAGGGATCTGACATTCCACGCTCCGATCCGTAGAACGCCAGTTTTCTTTCTCCTGATAACGACGTCCTCTTGAGTAGTCCCCGCCCGGAGATCCGAATGGGGGACTATTTTACCTCCGGAATATTTTACCCAAGAGGACGCCATCATCATTTAATCATACAGTAAAGCTGCATGTCCTCGGGAAAAATTACGGCTGTAGTTTCCCCTTGCTTTCAGCCGTTCGCAGTACCAGCACAGCAAGGCCGTTTTGGTTAATGTTACAAGGCCAGATCAGTCAATCATCCAGACTGTTGCCCCTGCAACTACTGAAAAGGCTGCTGCCCCTCTTCAGGAACCACATGTTTGTCTGGCCTCTCAACAGATACCCCTCCGTTGTGGTTGCACCTACGGTACGGCCATCTGTATCGCTGAGGCGCGCAAGCCTCCCCACCAACGGCAAGGTCCATGGTTCATGGGGGGGCAAGGATCCATGTTGGAGGATAAAAACACGTAAAAATATGCAAATAACACAGAAATATGTGTGAAAAAATTTGCTAAAATATACGAAAATACATTGGAAAAATCACAAAAAGGACAGAACAGATGAAGTATAAGGAAACAAGATGAAGTCTGAGGAAGCAGGCTGATAGTGAGAGGAAAAAGTCAACTGAAATCGATGTGAAAACACAATGATAAAAGAAAATATAAATAAAAAGATTGTGTTTTGGGTTGCAGGTCTCTTGGCGAATATGTATAAAGAAGGAGGGCAGCAGATGTGGCTAGATTAGGTGAGTTAAGTATGTGCGAACTAGAATATGAGAAGAGAAGGAGTAGAGGGGTTAGCCCTGGCCAAAGCTTACTTGTCTAACAGTCTTTTTCTTGTGCCTATCTGTGACCCATCATCTCGACTACATGGTGAGTAGCAATCTATCCTTTTCATATAATTGCCATAATTAGTGCTCCACATTCAAGGGAAGGTGTTTTGATGTTATTTCTGAGCACCGGCCACATTACATCTGCTCATGATTCTTCACCAACAGAACTCTTACATGATCATTGCCACCACACTCTGCTGCATCTTTTTCACCCTCTCCACCCTGTTCCCAAAGTGAACTTCACAACAAAGTTCTGCACAAAGGACAAAATTTTCTATAAAGTCTTCAACAAGCCTCATAGGGCTAAATCAGGTATCTGTCTGTACTCATTATACCATTCACAGCATATCTGGCACCCGCAGACAGCACCAAAATCAACTTCATTTCCAGGGTTATAGTGATCCTGCCGTAGAAAACTGCCTGCAATCTAGCCTGCTGCCTCTGTCTCCTAGCAGCCCTTGCTGCAGCCTGGCATATGGGTGCATGGGTCTTCCAATGACAGCCGCTGCTGCCATTGCATCCGCTGCCCAGACGATACACCTCTCGCCATTTGCTGTTGCAGACATCATGGAGATTAAGCCTGCATAAGCTGACAATTGCTGCACCCACCCGTGCCATTGGGTGGAAGTTCTACCTCTGGTTTCTTGGCAAATGTTCTTCGTGTGGTCTGCAGGACCATGGCACAGACCCCATCCCACCCCCCTCCCCCACTAGCCATTTCCCATACCCACATTATGTCAGCACGATCATGCGCAATTTCTTTCTTCTTTTTTAGGGGGAGGGGGAGGGTGGAATGACAGCATGCCATGTCACCAGAGGACATGGAAATGACATGACCTCACTGCCTACAACTCTGATTGGCTGGCGCATAATTTTAAGCAGCGGGAATTCAGAGCTTGGCCCTGGATCAAGTGTGTCTATAGACATGAACATTAGTGTAGAAGACTGCAGTGAGGAATATTACATCAAAGTAGCATGACACTGCTACATATTACTAATAGTCAAACAATGGAAAATGGGCTAATAGTCAGTGACTCATATAACTGTATCAGCATTCCAGACTGCTCGTTGTTATCAAGAATATTACTCTGGATATAACACAGCACCACAGAAGAACATACAGCATACAAAGTTATGTATAACTGAATTGTTATGTGTACATGGAAAATGGGAATGAAGTCCCATGCTTCTTGACAGAGCATAGACGAATGATGTGGGAGACCCGCACCACAGTACTAGGCGAGGTCCTAATGGAGGTGGTTTGCCATTGGCTTCCTTCCACCATAATGGAGATGAATGACGATGATGAAGACGACACAACACCCAGTCATCCCAGGGCAGGCGAAAATCCCTGACCCCACTGGGAAACAAACCCGGGATCCTGCACTAGGGAAGCAAGAACACTTCCACGACACCATGAGCTGTGGTCTTGTGTGTTGGTTGGTTGGTTGTGGGTGTTGAAGGGACCAGACGACTTATGTGTACATAGTATAAATAAACATATTAATATGTAGCATTTTTGCAGATGTCTGATTGTATTTAACTGCCACCACACTACTGAAACAACAGCCACCATTTGACAATGCTGAGGTGTTTCCTCAAGAAAATATTTTAGGATTCACAAAACATGATCTGGCGGAAGACCCAGGAGCCATATTTTTAATGGTAATAGTTGATAGAATGAAAACTATTTTTTGTACCACTGTTTTGGGCTTTCTGTCCCATTTGTGATGTTTCAACATATTGAACAATGTTGATTGATGTTCTTATGGTGTCTCTTTCAACTTTGCAAATTAAAGTGCAGCACAAAATCATTTTTGAGGAAGATTTCACACACTTGTGCAAAAGCAAAACCATGTCCAATGAAAAGTTCGATAATTTCAGTGTCATAACTTATTATCTGGAGTGAAGCAGACTACATTATGATGAATTAACAACTGTGTGTCCAAACACACACTGTTTACATTTTTCAAATTGAAATTTGCAACAATGCCACAGGCTTTTGAGATCTGCAAGCTTCCTACACATCAAAAATTCTAAGTGAGAAGCTAATGCAAGTCTCTCTTTAAAGAAATGCTCAGACAAGCTACTGTAGATACACACACAATTTAACTTGTTGGAATCACTTAGCTGATTCTACTTACAAACAAAATCAAACATTTTCAGATTATAAGATGAATGAAATCATGTAGTTCATCAGAGGGAGAAATATTATGGGCTAGGAAATGCATTTACAGTCACAACATGTTTGTTTGTGTGGCCATCCTCTGCAGCAAGCACAGAAATACTTGTTTTGTAAATACACTACTGGCCATTAAAATTGCTACACCAAGAAGAAATGCAGATGATAAATGGGTATTCATTGGGCAAATATATTACACTAGAACTGACATGTGATTACATTTTCATGCAATTTGGGTGCATATATCCTGAGAAATCAGTACCCAGAACAACCACCTCCGGCCGTAATAACGGCCTTGATACGCCTGGGCATCGAGTCAAACAGAGCTTGGATGACGTGTACAGGTACAGCTGCCCATGCAGCTTCAAGAGTAGTGACTGGCGTATTGTGACGAACCAATTGCTCGGCCACCATTGACCAGACGTTTTCAATTGGTGAGAGATCTGGAGAATGTGCTGGCCAGGGCAGCAGTCGAACATTTTCTGTATCCAGGAACGCCCATACAGGACCTGCAACATGCGGTCGTGCATTATCCTGCTGAAATGTAGGGTTTCGCAGGGATTGAATGAAGTGTAGAGCCACGGGTCGTAACACATCTGAAATGTAACGTCCACTGTTCAAAGTGCCGTCAGTGTGAACAAGAGGTGACCGAGACGTGTAACCAATGGCACCCCATACCATCACGCTGGGTGATACACTGGTATGACGATGATGAATACACACTTCCAATGTGCGTTCACCGCGATGTCGCCAAACACGGATGCAACCATCATGATGCTGCAAACAGAACCTGGATTCATCCAAAAACATGACGTTTTGCCATTCGTGCACCCAGGTTCGTCGTAGAGTACACCATCGCAGGCGCTCCTGTCTGTGATGCAGCATCAAGGGTAACCACAGCCATGGTCTCCAAGCTGATAGTCCATGCTGCTGCAAACGTCGTCGAACTGTTCATGCAGATGGTTGTTGTCTTTCAAACGTCCCCGTCTGTTGACTCAGGGATCGATACGTGGTGGCACGATCCGTTACAGCCATGCGGATAAGATGCCTGTCATCTTGACTGCTAGTGATACAAGGCCATTGGGATCCAGCACGGCGTTCTGTATTACCCTCCTGAATCCACCGATTCCATATTCTGCTAACAGTTATTGGATCTCGACCAACGCGGGCAGCAATGTCGCGATACAATAAACCGCATTCGCGATAGGCTACTATCCGACCTTTATCAAAGTCGGCAATGTGATGGTAAGCATTTCTCCTCCTTACACGAGGCATCACAACAACGTTTCACCAGGCCACCCCGGTCAACTGCTGTTTGGAAACTTTCCTCCAGTCAGCACGTTGTAGCCGTCGCCAACCTTGTGTGAATGCTCTGAAAAGCTAATCATTTGCATATCACAGCATCTTCTTCCTGTCAGTTAAATTTCACGTCTGTAGCATGTCATCATCATGGTGTAGCAACTTTAATGGCCAGCAGTGTAAAACCACCTTTTCCTGTAGCCACTTAATTTATTTTTCCCAGACACATTTCGCCTTTTTCTTGTTCTAAGGCCTCATCTGCGGGATCTGTAACGATGCAGTTTTGTTACTTTTAGGTTATCAAACAGTGCACATCATGATTTTTTTGTGTAAAAGAGTAATTATGTATGATTTGCTGTGATCTGCATTTCCTCTCATTTGGTCTGGAGGTCGCACTACCACTTTATTATTGACATATAAGCAGAATTTTGAGTTCTGACCTTTTTCACACTGTTCACGATGTCTATCCTTCTTTTTTGTGGTGTACTATTGTTCTATTGCCACTCAATATAACTATTTATCCAAAGACTGTGCTTTAAACAATGTAAATAATGCTACTCCATTATGTGTTTCCTCCTATTTGGTGCGTTTACCCACTTGTTGCCAATGGATAAATGAGTGTAAAGATGTTGGATGGTATTATTCTTTTATTTTATCTATTAGTGTAAACAATGAATTGCTTGGCATTTGCACCTGATCATTCAACAGGGTTTTCCTTTCTGCTTTGGTTTTCTGTATGTGGTAATTTTCTTGCAAGATTAGGAGATGTTTTTTTATTGATTCTAATTATTTTCATGGCTCCTTCTATATCTGATGTCAGATAAAAAGAACACACGATAACCTGGAAATATGGGACAAACCGCTCCACACTTGCAGAACACCTAAGAGAACATGACCATAAACCAATCACTAGAGAAGAAGACATGAAAATAATTAGAATCAACAATAAAAAAACCTTCTAACCCTTCCACTCCAAAGAGGTCTAATATAATACCACTATCCAGTATAATAATAATATCACCCAACATCTTTACACTCACAAAATTTTTCCACTGTTCAATCATCCAATGTTTATGCTCCTTACACCAAGTGAGGTGTCATTTGGCGTTTACTGGCATGATATGTGGCTTGTGAGCAGCCACTCGACAATGAAATCCAAGTTTTCTCACCTCCCACCTAACTGTCATAGTACTTGCAGTGGATCCTGATGCAGTTTGGAATTCCTGTGTGATGGTCTGGATAGATGACTGCCTATCACACATTATGACCCTCTTCAACTGTCGGTGGTCTCTGTCAGTCAACAGACGAGGTGCTTTTGTGCTGTACGCGTCCCTTCATGTTTCCACTGCTATATGACATCAGACACAGTAGACTTTGGGATGTTTAGGAGTGTGGAAATCTTGTGTACAGACATATAACACAAGTGACACCCAATCACCTGACCACGTTCGAAGTCCGTGAGTTCCACAGAGTGCCCCATTCTGCTCTCTCACGATGTCTAATGACTACTGAGGTTGCTGATATGGAATACCTGGCAGTAGGTGGCAGCACAATGAACCTAATATGAAAAACACGTGTTTTTGGGGGTGTCTGGATACTTTTGACCACATTGCGTATACTTCCTTATCTTGGCAAGAAGTAGGTAAACACACCAAAGAGGAGGAAACATGTAATGGAGTTGCAATATTTACATCGTTAAAAGAACAATGTCCAAAGAAATAGTTATATTGAGTGGCAAAAGAACAATAATAGGCTACAAAAAAAGAAGGATAAACATCGTGAAAAAGGTCAGCACTCAAAATTGTGCTTATCTGTCAGTAATAAAGTGGTAGTGCAATCTCCAGATCAGATGAGAGGAAATGCAGATCATAGCAAATCACAAGTAATTACTTTTTTACATACAAAACAGTGACACGAACTGTTTGATACTTTAAAAATAACAAAACTATATCATACAGGAGCCCACTGATGATGCCTTAGAACAAGTAAAAGCAAAACGTGTCTGGGAGAAAGAAATTAAGTGGCAACAGGAAAAGTCAGTTTTATTTACAAAACAAGCATTTTTTGGTAAATTACCCACTTTTTCAAATGCATATCAAATGATATACCAACCAACATGGGCAGTGGAAAAAATGCTGGATTGGAGCCCTGTAGCAAAAGCTGAAGCTGTTGTTCTTGTTCTGCCAGCAGGACCATTTGCTACTGCTGCTACTGATTCTGTTATGTCAGTTGCAGCTGCTGGAAGTTTATCCCCATTAGGATGATTGTCAGTCAGTGGTACATGTGCTTTTGACGGGAGAGGGCAATTAAGCTGTGGACAGGGCTAAATACAGTGAGCTGAAGGCTGTGGGAATTTGTATAGGGGTGGCACGCTATTACATGTATATTTGTTAAGTTCCTTGAAGAGCCCAGCCGTTGAAATTGGTATAGCATCTGGTCACCACACAACCTCCTTTGCTAGTTGCTGTATGCAAACTGCAGAATATTGACTGTAAAAATTATCACCATGTTCCCACCAACAAACAGTAAAACAAAGTACCACAAACTCTTTGTGTTGAAGAGATGAATTATAGTGAGAAACAGCTATGGGTATCTGGCATGATTTTTACTTTTTCTAATGCAGTTTTTTATGCTGATTTCACATCTGAAGACCATTTTGCTCTGTCACATCAGGCTTTGAAGATATTGACAAAAATTGATTTTCATGGAGCATCTGCCATCACTTATTTACCTCCACGTTTTTAGTAATTTTTCATGTAATGCTATATAGTATCTTCATCATCAGTGAAAATTATATTTGAGGTAATAATTCAAAACATTTGTGATATTGCATTACTAAACTTTCATTTTTTCTTTTTTATTTTCAGTTTAAATTGATATTATGGCATCCAGAGGTTGCGTAAATTTACACAATCTTTTTACAGCATAGACTTTTATTTCCATTTGGGATCTGTAAAGTACGCAGATGTTCCCTAGTTTCTAAACCAATTCAACATTATCCCATTGCTTGTTTAATACAGATAGCACCTACAAAATATACATTTGAAGAAACTCGAGAAGAAAGTTCTTTTTCATCTTCCAACAATTATCAGACCTCGACTACCAGTATGGAGAAGATATTCATTTAATGAACAATGCTGATATTTGTTACCATGGATGAGACCTGACACTAACAAAAGGTCAAGCTGAACTGCTTAGTTCATACCTTAAAATATTTAATTTGCTTGCATCAGGTACAACTTCACATTTTCACTACAGACGCAAAGAATATGTGAAATTCTTTGGAGGGAGTGACATTATCTCATATCAAGCCTAGGGGTGGAACACAACATTGAAGCTTGGCAATTGGTTATTGAGTAATGCAGTATTATTACACAATGGAAATAAGCATGCATCAGTACTAGTTAAATATTCTACCCACCTGAAACAGACATATGAAGCTATGTCACTACTTCTTGGAAAAATTCATTATCACAAGTATAAATGGTTTATCTGAGTGATTTAAGAGTTATCGCCATTCTCATGGGAATGCAGGCAGTATACACAAATTACTGCTGTTTTATCTGCAAGTGGGACAGTAGAGATAGAAAGCACCACAGCATAAAGAGAAGTTGGTCAATTGGAAACAGAATGCAGCCAATAAAAAAAAATGTCCTTCATGTACCATTGATTGACTATGACAAAGTTATCATGCCACCACTTCACATCAAGCCGGGACTTATGAAGAATTTCAAGAAGGCGCTAACCGATGACTCAGATGCTTCTCAGTACATGTGCAACAAGTTTCCATAGATGAGTTATGCAAAAGTGAAAGAAGATGCAGTCATATATCCACAAACAAGAAAGGTAATTTCTGACACCCACATCCAAGACTTATTGAAGGATACTGAAAGAAATGCATGGGTGGAATTTGAATCAGTTGTAGCCAATTTCCTTGAAAATTATAAATCTGCTGACTGTGTAAATATTGTGAAGATGGGCATCATTGCGTACAAGCAATTGGAGGCCACCATGCCCTTCAAACTTCATCTCCTCAACTCACAACTTGACTTCTTCCCTGAAAACCCAGGTATTGTAATTAATGAACATATGAATGTTTTCACTGGAACATCTTAGTAATGGAGTCACAGTATCAGGGTCAGTGGAGTGTTGACTATTGCTAGACACTTCAACATGTCAGCACAAACGCAAGTTTACAGCCAAGAAGTTCAAGCCAAACCTGCCCCAGATTAAGGAAAAAAATAAATTTTTTGATAATGTAACTGGCTAGATTAAAAAAATCTACTCACCAAGCAGCAGCAAGACACGCACATAAAAGAAGGTTATAATTAGGCAAAGTTTCGGAGCCAGTGGCTCCTTCTTACGGCAGAAGTACTGAAGGGGAAGGAAAAGGACTGGAGTGGGGAAGGAAGAGCGATGAAGGAAAAGGACTGGAGTGTTCAAGGAAACGGGGTAGATTTCAGAGAAGTCACCAGAACTGCAGGTCAGGGGAGACTTACCAGGCAGGATGAGAAGGAAAGACAGTGTTCTTATTTGTGGCCATGGACAAAACTTGGCACTAACAGAAAGTCAAGGAGGTATCAAGGAAGTATTTTCACGGTGTATGGATTTTGTGTGTGTATTACATCTTGAACAAGATATTATTGTGTAGTATATGTGCTGTGTGACTCAATCTCACTATTTTCTTAGCTAATGCCATGTTCATTAGTGCTCCATGTAACAACAATCATTCTAGTGAAATATAAATGGGTGAATGAGTATATCTAAAAAGTGGTGATTGACAGAGATGAACAGTTTACATATTTTAAATTAGCATGTGTCACTTGTCTTAGAACAAGTGTTGGAGACCAAGATATCCTGCAATTTTTAAAATTTATTTTTCAATGTTATTGCATCTTCTAATTCAACCATAAGACCAGATTGCTGAACCTGGGCTATGTTTATGATACAAAAGTTATCCAAAAATACTGTACAAGCACATGCAGCTACAGCCAAGATCCAAATGGCGATTGGTCAGGTAGTTGCAGCAGAGCTTACGTGAAGCTGCATGTTTCTACAATGTCTAGTTCTGATGTAAAAGTCATTTTAATTAGCATGAATCAATTAACTATGCCAGAAAAAATACATACATTAATCAACACATATTATGGAAGTAGGTCTGTAATAACCTATGCTCCTGCAAGTTCAGACATTACAAAACTTGATTTTTTTCTGTGCAGGTTTATCAATGATCTACCAGATCAGCACTACCATGTTAGTGTAGCTATCAGAAATATGTCTGCGATGCTACAAAACTTTTGGACAGAAGTGGAAAACAGATAAGATGTCCATCAAACAACTAATGGCACAAATCTCAGAGTGTATTCGGTGCATAAAAAAAAATTACCATACTTGTAGAAACGTACTGCAATTAATATCTCAATTAAGTACTTCTCAAATTATTACATTTTATATTATTTTTGTATCCTGGACACCCTGTATTTTTGTGTGTTTCAGACTTTGCTGAATTCACAGGTCAACTGAACCTACCAATACTTGATATTGGCTTTGTCCTGTAATATAATGGTGATGTAGCATGTAACACCGTATGGGTACAAACAAAGTGAGAACAGAACACCAGTAATACTTCTTTTACAGTCTGTATTAGTTTTTAGGATGTAGGTTGTGATGACAGACTGATCTGTAACATTACCAAAGCTCTGGGTTAACTTGGAAGGTGCTAATTTGGTTGTGAGATGGTGAAGTCAATGAATGTAAATATAAAATCTTAGAAGAATATGTCAACAATTTGACTTCACATTTTGAGGTGAAAAGAGTGCACTTGTGAGATATTAGCCCCAGGTATTGATCTCGCATGAAAATTTGGGCCATAATTCTGATAGTACACAGCTATGACCTTCTGAAAGTACAGCTTTTAACATTTTGTGGGCGCTGCTTGTTTGTCACTTCAACCACCCCACTGCAGCCGCTTAATGCCCGTGTGTGACTGTGGGGACAACCGGAGCTTTCTTATTCATGTAATGTTGAAGATGAGTGAAGAGGAGAGAGGTACACACATCTGCCCAACGTGAATTGAAATCTTGTCCAAGAACTGATATTCTATACAAAAAATTGTAAGTAGTGTGAATGTGTATTGTGTTAGTCTCACTCAAATACACAGTCAATATTATTTTAACAATAGTCTCATATTGATATTCTGCAGCTATATATGTGCCTCCAAATCAATATTAATAAATCTAAGCAACTTAAGAATTATTATGAAATGAGCTTAATTATTTTGGATTTGTAATTTAATCATGCCAACTATGTTTAAGAATAGCACATCTCTTGCAAATGTATTTTACTTTAACACTATCAGCTTTAAAATTCACAGAAAATAATGCAAAACAGCGATGTTTGTAACCACGCTACTTCTGTAATGATGCACTAATTTGTTTACTTCATTCAGACTGCATTTGTGAATCACAACATATGTATGTTCAAAGCAGAGACCTTTAGAGCCAGCTACAGTTTAGGAACTGCACACTTTAACACAACAAACAATGCATATTACCAATGTCAAAAGAGCAATTCAATTCACAACCTTTTACTCGCTTTATTATATAGTGCTTTGTGCTTGGGCATTATTGGTAGCAGTGGGGCAGAACAAGTGACAAATGGCAGGTGCATGCAAAAATTCAATAGCTGTACTTTCAAATGGTCATAACCGCACACTGTCACAATTATGACCCAAATTTTCACACAGGATCGATTTCTAGGGCTGATCTCTTGGAAGTGGGCTTTTTTTCTTCTTAAAATATAAGGTCAGATTGGTGATGTTTCCTTGTTAGATGTAGTGATACACTGATCTGTAGCATAGCTTAAGGTCTAGTTTGGTCAGAAGGTGACAGTGTGGTTCTGAATTGGAAATTTGGTATCATGTACTTCAGTTAATCTGAACTTACTTCTGGTTTTCGTGACTGAAAATCCTGCCTGCAATTTGGACTGTTAACTTTGGAAGACTATTAGGCAAGCACTTGAACTTTTATCTCATTTGATTACATGACTGCATGCCTTACCATAATTGGCAATATTTCATTGTGTTTAATTATGTTGAGTTAAGGCCCATCAGCATTTTGTATTTATGTGCACATCCTATTAATTAAGGAGAGAGGTTCTACACATGTTCTGAAATACTTAACACCCCTACACGCAAATTCAGTTCTGGCAATATATAGTTCAATTCTCATCCACTAATAATTTAATTTTTTATGCTTACCAAATAAACAGCATGTTATAATTTAATTTTGCATTACCTTTCATTCAATAAACATTTTTATATTTTTACTAAAAGCAATTATTAAATTTCACGCCCTATCTCTGTGCAATTATTTGGTGCCAAACAGGGTCTCACATTTCCCCAGTTCCTTGTGGAAGCTGTTAGAGGATTTCTGTCTCAACAATTTCACCTTGTAAGGATGTGGCTCAAATCACATTTAGAACACAAAAGGCAGAAGGTAGTATTGAATAGATTTGCAATGGTATCTGCCTGCGGCACAGTAAAATGTGGAGGGCCACAGGGCTCAGTGCTTGGTCCCTTACTTTTCCTCATCTTTATCAATGATCTGCCATGCTGTATGACACAAAAAGCACGCTTCACCCTGTTTGCAGGTGACACAACCATTACGATTGACAAATTATCACACTGCAATCTTGAGAAAACTGACTACTGTATTCAAAGCAGTTCTAGATTGGTTCACTTCAAATGGTCTGACGTGACTGAATTTTCATGCACGGGGGGTGGGGGGAAGTGTGGTGACAAAGAACTGTTGAGATTTGAGTTTCCAGTTTCCTAGGATTACACATAAACAACTATGTAAACTGGTCACTTCATATCAACAGCCCATGTAAAAGACTGAATTCAGCAGCATTTGCCATTTGCTCAATTTCATCTGTTTGTGGCTTGGAAACAATTAAAGCTGCATATCTAGGGTATTTCCATTCACTTATGACATATCGAATCATATTTTGGGGTAGCCAGTCAACAGCAAACAAAGCCTTTATTGCACAGAAAAGAGTCCTCAGAATTATGGCTATAGTGCACCCCAGATGCTCTAGCAGAAACTTATTCAAACAGCTCAGGATCCTCACCATGCCATCTCAGTACATTTTTTTCACTAACGTGCTTTATGAACAATAATCATATAATTTACAAAACAAACACTGAACATCACGATCATGATACAAGAAATAAATGTGATCTTCACAAAGATATTAAAATCTCTGTATGGAACAGAAAGGAGTACATTATTCAAGCATAAAAGTGTATAATAAACTACTTCTTCATGTTAAATCAGACATTGGGGATATGACTAAGTTAAAAGAGAAACAGCTGAAAAGTTATCTTTTGAATAGTTTGAATGTTCTTTACACGAATTTTTTGACAGTGTGTAACAATTAATACATTTTGTGTAATTTTAAGCTTCCCTATAACAACTGACTATGTAGCATTGGCACATCAATTGATGACAATACTTTTTATACAGATTACAATGTATAATCATTATTACTACTGTAATCTGTGTTGTTTAAACACTTGAACCCCGTGCATCTGTTTATATGTGAAAAAAAGCAAAGTAAAAACTCTCTCACATAAAACAAAAATCAGATGAGGGAAATTTGGGATTTCAAGCTGGAAATCTCAAGGAAATATTTTAATGAAACAAAGTCACTACCCTGTTGATTAATGATTCGATAGTCTACTACATAATTATGCCTGTATTAATGTAACTTTATTTAACTTTCAAACTACTAGCAGAAAGAGGTTATTAAATATTTTATATAATACTAGTAAATGAATAACAGATTCATTTTATAACTGAAGTTTTGTACTATTCTGAGCTTCTGCATGTATACTTCTTTTACAACAGAATAAAGGTCTTCATTTTACACATGGAGCCCCTTATTTTCTAATGGGTAATATCTAGTTTTAGCCCGACTGATGACATTCGTCAGCATTAGTTGTAGTTAGTGCCTGTAACTGAGCCATAAATTTCAATATTATGGCACAGCTACAGTTTTCTTCGACATAACATTCTAATGGTATTAATTAAAAATATGGTTCCTTATTAGTATGGCATTTCTGTTTAAAATATACCAATGTAAAAGAACTTTCAAAGAAAGCAATGGTCTGCTGAATTGTCATTATTATGTCATTCATGTTGTCAATATTCTAGAATCCTTCAAGGTGTGTCTTCAAATGTCTCCATTCCAAACTGACATCCAATTTGGTAAATAATTAGGATATCATTACGCCTTTATAACTTTCAGTGCTAAAAATTAAAGTCATAGTCATACAGGCCCTTTTGTCCACAGTGTACCTCTGAACTGAAACTAAGAATGTATGTATTACTGTTGCTGTACTGCTTCAGTGTGTTCCACTTCAGAAGTATGGTGTCAGATATCAAAATTTAAGACTGAAGGCAATGAAGCATTTTTTTTTTTTTCCTCTGATAAAACAGTCAAAAGGTAATTTTGAGATCCTTGAAGAAAATAAATTTTTTTCTTCGGGAAAGCCTATCACAGGGACAAATTTGGAGACACAAAAACTTTTGTGGTCTGCCCTATAATTGCTGACTACCACAGTTGAAACATTTTCCTTGAAAATTATAACAACTCTAAGAATATTAGTTCTGAGCATTATTTTGATGCATCAGTCATCTGAATGAAACATGACATTTGATATAAATGGTCACACTTCCATCTGCAATGACATTCACTTGTAGAAATAAGTTAAAATGTATCATCCTTTAAGGGCCTTTAATCTGTACTGTGTGTCAATGATTCTCTGACCAAAGTAAAATGGGTAAAAATCATCTCCTCTCCATTATACAACCTGACAGCCTTTTTTCCTTGTGAACTTCACTGAATTCCAACAGGAGCAACATGCTATCATTAGAGATGAGACTGGTCACACTCGAAAGTTTCTCAATGTAAATGACAAAATCCTTGAGAATCTACTGAAGCATCTTGATAACATGTAATTAGTGTTACACATTCTTAACCACACATGCAAATCTTGTTAGAGGTGCTCTCTTGACATAATTTATTTCAAATGATGACAGTTTCCACTCTTATCATGTCTCATGCAATCAACTTAATATCAAAAAACTGCTTACTTCGAAAAAGGAGTGAAAGAAAAAATCCTCTTGTAGATTTTATTCAGGAGCAAACAATTTATTGTTTACCACTGAATAAAGTTGTAGAGCAGTTTCCTTGAGTTGTCATTTGTTTAATCTTGTGTTTATTCTTAACTATGTATCTGGAACTATAATTATTCAGTTACAAAATGAACATAAACATAATGAACATTATAATCATGGCTACTAATGAAAACCATACCATAAAATTACCAAACATGCAGCAACCAGTCGCAAAATCATGTTTTATTTATTCACTTTTGCAAATCGATTTCAACTGATTAACAGTCATCATCAGTGCTTTCAAGCAATATGTGCCCTGAGTAGTAATACTGTCTCAAACACAGGTCACACATGAAGTCAAGTTATGTTTGACCTCTGTTTAAGACAGTATTACTACTCAGGGCACATATTGGTTGAAAGCACCAATGATGGCTGTTAATCAGTTGAAATCAATTTGCAAAGTGAATAAATAAAATATGATTTTGTGACTGGTTGCTGCATATTTGGTAATTTTATAGTTTACGGTCGCTGCACAACTTGGGAACCACATGGAGCCCACCACTCAAAACCATACCAGTTTGCATAATTACTAGTGTCTTTTTCCACAACACAAAGAACAAGTTTATTAAGTTCACTACAACACTGCAATTTTTTGGACATTGTGAAGTCCATGATATCACCGAGTGCCACATGCACAAGTATTGTATTCAACAAAAATAGCAAGGCGCAAGCCTTCATTTTGATACCAGTCAGTCTGAGAGGTAATTTAAGTGATCACTTTCAAAAACAGTTTCTTTTCAAGTGTCAGAGAACAAGGTGGATTCATTTTAGACTTTCCTCACAACTGAAAATATGAAATGTTCTTCTGGAGTCACTTTTTGTATGCATTAGTTAGAGATGTTTAACAGTTAGTCTGTGGAGGCATTCATTGTACTCATCACAATATTTCTTATTTACACCGGCTGAATGACTAAACTAAAATGAAATGAATATTTTGTTCCTAATGCACTGTATGGTGTTGTGGACTTCTGCCTAGTGGCATGTATACTACTCGCTGTTTGTAGGAGGCCAAACTGTTGTTCAACTAGTTGACTGCTCCTTTGGGAAAGAAATCAAAGTTGCTTTTTCTTAGTATGCTATCTTACATGTATGCTTAGTATACTATCAGGATCTTCTCTAGAATCACAAGTTTTACTATAAAGAAAAGCATTTATTTATGTATGTGTGTGTGTGTGTGTGTGTGTGTGTGTGTGTGTGTGTGGCGGGGGAAGGGGGGGGGGGGCTGTGAAGTAGGTACCATAGCAGTTGATGGCCTTCCAACTTCTATTTGTTTCATTCAATGAAGGATTGTCTTCACGGACTACACTCTGTTGACACAAATGAGGTACAATGAACTGTGAAAGAGATATCACATAACCCTTTGCAAAGAGGATTCAAGAGTTGCATATGGAAATTAAGTACCTAAATGTATTGGTTTTGATGGTAGCTGTGTTTGGTAACAACATAGTGAAGAGGACAATGTCACTACGACTACACGTGCAATTTGAAAAATGTATGAGTGTATCAATACAGACCACTTTTCATTACTTCTGGTACAATCTTTACATTACAAATGTTCCTGATTTTGTACCAATTTCCAGAAACAAATTACACAACTTTTGCATACTTCAGATATTGATTCTTCTGCCACTCGTATTGAAGTCAATGAATTTCGTTTCCCATACTCGATTTAGCGGTATTGTAAGTCCCTACGGGACCAAACTGCTGAGGTCATTGGTCTACTCAATTTAGTCTTGTATACAGCAGTGAAGTAAATGTAGAAAATATTCTATAGTAATGTGTAAATTTTACAAAACAAAGCACCTTACCTTGTAGAAATTCAGAAAATTACACTTCTTTTTTAAGGAGACCACCAATTAACAAAATTAAATTTATTTTCTATCATTGTGTTTTAATTTGCAAATGCAGAACATGATCTTAAAATTTTCTGAAGGGTAACATAAAAACATTAGAAAGTATTATCAGTGGTGCAAATAAACTACAAAGATTTTGACATTTTTATTGGATTCATTTACCATAAAATATGTGAACTGTTTGGACATTTTACATTTTATGCTATTAAATAAATTACATAAAAACAATTGCATTACATAATTCAAGCAGTTCAGTTATGGAGGAATCAAGCTACAGGAAGGAGAAGAGAATGTCACCCTTTTAACAGGTGAAGCACTATATAATGCATTTAAATGTACATATGTATACATTATGGTTGCCGCTGATGAATGAATTTCATGATAAAATAACTATCACAGCCTCATCTGGAGGTTGTCTACCTTACTTTTGACAGACTAACCAAGACAATTCACATTTATAAGAGTAAGAGTAAGAGTGTGTGTGTGTGTGTGTGTGTGTGTGTGTGTGTGTGTGTGTGTGTGTGTTTGTTTGTTTGTTTGTGTGTGTGTGTGTGTGTGTGTGTGTGTGTGTGTGTGTTTGTGAATGTACTTTGGGAAAAGGGGTAACTGGAAATGTCACTAACCTCTGCTGTAGAGTGCAAGGTGACTTTCTTCTCATTCCAGATACTTAATTTTTCAAACAATGAATAATGCATCTGAAATTATGCTATTTAAATACATGAAAGATGTCTTTCCACTAACTCCAACAAATGTTCATAATAAGACTGAAAAATCATCTCAACTCCTTGTGTTTAAACTGCATGTCAAATTCAATGTGTTGAAATGATTTTAAAACCGAAACACAGAAAAAAAACTAACTGCTTTGACCATATTTATAGAGAGGACTATAAATAGAATTTCTGTGAACGAATAAAAGTATACAGTTACTTCTTTTTGTAATAAACATAGTTCACTGAAGTTTAAACTATTTTTACTTCGCTATATATATATATTCACATAAGTTTCTAGCAATGAACCCACACACACGAACTGGATCCTGTCAAATACTTTCAAAAGACTCAGGAATTCAAAGAAGACCTTAGTAAAAAACGCGCGCACACTGATGTTTATTTACACATTGTTCAAGAAAATGATTTCGAGCGTGAACGAGAATATCTCCTGCGACCTTCTTTCCTGTGTGTCCTATGTTTTTTAGACTGTGATGAAGAACTAGAATCTGAAGAATACCTATGTGATCTCTTCCCTTTTCTCTTCTTTTCCCTCCTGTTGCTTGGAGAATGGCTACTACGGTGACTTCTGTAACTATGAGTTTTGCTACTACCACTACTATACCTCCTTTCAATTTCCCTACTCCTACTTGAACTACTGTGTCTCCTGTCATACTTTGACTTTCTGTCATTTTCATCACCCCTACGACTTTCCCGTGACCTGCTCCTACTTTTTCTGTGCTGATCCTGCCTATCTCGACCTTTCTTTTCTTTACTGTGATTGTCCTTTCTCCTGTCTTTACTATGTTTCTTTTCAGTCCTCCTTGGCTCAATATCCCAACTGTGACTACGGCTATGCCTTTTGTGACTACTACCACCAATTCTATCTTTCCTTTGTGAACTGTCTCCTTTGTTACTACAGTTTTTGTATTTCTTTGAACTGTGCCGACTTCTTGATGAACTAGACTGAGATGATGAACTGCCTGTTTCAGAACTTGTCTCAGAACCACTGTCAGAATTAGAATCGTCATCATCTGAACTTGACTCTTTTCTTTCGGACTGTTTTGCCTGATGTCTCTCCTTACTAGTGTTTTCATCTGACACTGAGTCTTGTTTGCTAGGCTTCTTTACCAATGTTGGGTTGGCAGAAGAATCTACAAAATTGCCCGATTTCTCTTGTTCAGCATGCTGTACGGTAGTAGTTTTTAGCATCTGTGCAGTTTCTTTCTCTTCTTCCAATTTACTCTTGGCGTCCTGTGCTTCTGGGGCCTTGTCTTCTGCATCACTGTCTTCACTTCCATCCACCACTGACTGTCGTTCAGATTCTTTCTTCTGCTCTTCTTCCCTTTGCAATGAAGCTTCAATTTCTTGTTCTGTTTTGAGAAATTCTTGTTTTCGTTTTTTAATTCTAGCTTTCAATTCTTCTTCTGAATCTGCTCCATTAACTTGAGTTGCAGTGTCACTTTCACTATCACTCTCAGATTCGTCACTGTCACCATACATTCCCAATCCTAACCTCCCAGTCAGTGATGCAAGAGCTTGCGTCTTCCTCAACTGCTGAACAGGAGCCTTGGCTTTTGCCTTTGTAATAACCTCTTGTGCTACTGCCTCCATCTCCTCTGTCGTAACTTCCAGCAGTATCTCTGTTAACAGTCGACGAACTTTCAACATAACTTCCTGTAACCTTTCCTCCTGACTCTTTGGTGGTTCAGGTTCAGATGGTGGCTGACTATCTGAATGTGCATTAGGTGATTGGCTCGGACTGTCAGCATTCCGAAACCTTGATTTCCTTCTTGCAGTTGGTGAAGGAGCTGCCGTTACTTCATGAACGGATTCCTCGGAATCACTATCAAACTTGCTCTTTTTGGGTAGTGACGGTAAATCACTTTCCGCGTGCATTTCAGCCCTCGCTTGATCTTCCTCTTCCCGTTTCTTCTTCAAATATACCTCCCTCAACTTCTCGCGATCCAGTTTTCTCTGTTTCTCCCTTTCCATTTTTTCCAATCCTTCCCTTATCCAAGCTGGTAATTGTCGCCGTTTTGCAGCATCCAGCACAGGCATTGCACTATCATCCTCCTCAGACTTATCAGGAGAACGGGCACGGTCATGTGAACGACCGGGTCTCTTCCAATCTTGACGATTATTTCGTATAAATGGAGACTGACCAATGGGTCCCCCTGGAGGTAAACCGGCACCTTCAGCTGGGGGGCCACCTGGCCAGTAACCACTTGAAACAGTAGGAGTGTAATGTTCTGTACCAGGTAAATGATTATAGTCATAAACACTACTTTGGTTCCCGTATGTCTGAGCACCTGAAGGAAATTCGAATGGTGGTGCAGGAACTGTGTCTGGGGCAGGAGGGCCTTTCACTGTGGAGACTGTACTTTGGTTGTTCGCATTACTCGCACTGTTAGGAGGCACCATTCCACCAGATGGCCAAGACCATCCCCACTGCTGCCAGTTTGGCCACTCACCCCAGGAATTTTCCTGTGAACTTGGACCACTTGGCTCACTATCATCCTTGTCATCCATATCCATTGGAACTTCTCCATCGTCAAAGTCTCTTTCCTCCTTTTTAGGGGCAGTATTTCTGTTATATGTGGGCGGGGGAGGAGGTGGGGGTGGAGGGGGCGGCGGCGGAGGTGCTGCAGTTGAGACCGGCTGTTCGGGACCCGGGTGGGTCCCTTTCATCTGGATCCACTGCTGTGCCAAAGCTGCCCAGTCCACTTCTTCATGGGCGACATTCTGGTATGTAGAAGGGTTGAGAGCCCAATTGGAGTATTGTGGATCTCCTGACCACATGGCTTCTTCCTTCTTGATATGAACTGACTCCTAAAATAAAAAATATCTGAAATTAATTTGAGGATTACAGAAAAATGGCAACACTTACATCTGCTTTAGTTTCATAAAATACATCATATTTTAAGATAAACAGTTAAGTAAAATAAAAATTTAGAACATTGGTCACACTTGGAACAAAAAAAGTAGTTAGTGCAGATAACACTGGGGTGAGGGGGGGGGGGGGTGAGGTGACATAATCTTAAGAGATGTTAAAACCACAAAAAAATGTTGTAAGCTTTCATTCACAAAAGTTTAGAAAGCAAAGATCGTACTTTCCTGTATATATGGATTAGCATTCTTTTCAATGCAGGGTATCATTAAGTCAACCAAAAAGTCAATTTGCTAGCAAGGAAGACAAAATAGTTCTCTCTATATAGAAGTCTTGACATAGCATTTGGTCATTATTTGATTTAAAATAAAATAGTTCATCAGTTGCAAAATTTCAAAGAGAGAGAGAGAGAGAGAGAGAGAGAGAGAGAGAGAGAGAGAGAGTGCTGTCTTCAACTGACATGTGTAACAAGTGATGTAAAGCTGTGACTAATATCTTAACAGAGGCACAGATACATCAAGAATGTGATCACAATGTCCTGAAACATTCACACGGAGAAGGAAGAGGGGATGCTGGAGTGACTAAAGTATCTAATGAACAGTGAAACCTTGTGCTCAAACAACAGAAGAAAAGGCTGGACAGCATACCATAATGTATGAAAGAATTATATAAAGCATGCACTGTCGTTAATTTTCTTTTCTTTATTTCACAGATATGCGTTGAAAATTCCCAAAGGAATAGCACACGCTCTAGTAGGTTCTTATGATCTTAGGAGCTGATGACTTTGCTCCTCTAGCTTACATATAAATAATGCTGACAAATAGATGAGGCTATACTTTAACACAGCAAATGTGGCTCCTAAAAGATACACTGTCTACCAAGGTTATATCAAAATACATGAACTTAATCAACACACACACACACACACACACACACACACACACACACACACACACACACATTTTTACTATTGTTGCTACAGTATTTGGGAAAAAAATTCTTTTTAAACTGGAAAAGGATTAAAAAAGAGAGTACTTAAGTGTCTCAAGTGCCATAAGATTTGGTACAGCACAATCAACATAACTATTGTAATACTGTATAATGATGAAAAATAATTCAGGAGTCAGACAAGAATAGTGCCCATCTCACATTTCAATGACTTAAGTGAGAAAGACACACTCCTCAAGGTATAAAACTACAGCTATACATACCATTCTTCTGAAAATGCCCTACAAAGGTTACAAAACCTTAAAAGCAAAAACAAAAATACTGGGAATCTGCTGAAATGATACAATAACATCAAAACACTTCAGCACAATGTTATCTAAGAACATTAAAAACATTTAAACTGTCACAGATAAGTTACAATTTTAATGTGAACATGGAAAACAAGTTGCCCTACTTTTAAAGACTGTACTGAACAGCTTTGTCATACACAACTTTAGCAGTTGTGATACAGAAAGTAGCCATGAACAGAATACCACAAACTGAAGTGAAATTTCTTATTAGCATATGGGGTGTTGAGGGTCAGATTGTACAAGCAATGACTACTAGCGGGGGGGGGGGGGGGGGGGGGGGGGAAAGGAGGCAGTGGTACCGATGTCCTTTCCTGGTACAACAGAATTTTTTGCAATTAGTAATTCTTAACAGTTTGTTCATAGTTGGCACTTATACCGTGACTGCCATTTCTATGAGCATTTGACCAAATAAAGAAATCTTCCTTCAGTCACAATATATTATTTATTACACATAACATTTTGGAGACCGTGACATCGTCAAATGCATTTTAGTGGAAGTTACATGTTTGATCCACAAAACAATAAACTGGTTAGCTCACAGTAAGGTTCTTTGTATGCAGTAACAGACAACATACAACACACAAAGAAATTTTACATTTATAGTTTGATGTCCAATGTGTATGTTATTTTCGATTCTGTGTGCTATATTGTCAATTTTGAACACTATTTTCATCTATATCGCAATTTGCTAACAACATGACATACATTTTACCACTGGTACACTTGTAATGAATGTAAGCATATAATAACAACTCAAAGGTCTTATTTCATACAGCTAAGATACATCAGTCACAATTCTCATCGTAACTGTGTTGGTTATAGATGAAGAAAAGTTTTTCCTTTTTGAAGAAAACCAAGGAGCTGATTGCTGGGACTGATTGCTTTGCTTGGGTGTTTAGCTGAAATATTTCACGTTATTGTTGAAAAGTACAACAACCTTACAATGAGAGACTTAAACCATCTCACCATCCTACATACTGAAAACAAAGAGAGAAATTTAGGTTTGTTACAACAACTGAAAATATCCTCCAAAAGATGAAATTCATTTACCACACACTTGAACAAAATAGACTTTCAAAGGCACAACTATTCCAGCTATTTTTATGAAGTGCTTCAGCTGAACACGTAAGCTATTAGTTCCAGCAGTCACCCCGTCTGATTTTTTCAAAAAGTACAAAAATTTCTTCATGTATATCCAAAGCAGTCATTACACAAGTTGTGAATAATGTATGTTAGATGCATGAAGTATGATCTGTGACTTCTTGTTAAACACTTACATGAATTAAAAGTATAACAGTGATAAAATGTGTGACATGTTGTCAGTGAATTGTGATGCACATCAAAATAGTTTATGGAATTTAATGATGCAACACACAGAACTGTAAGTAAGAAACACTACATTTAATTTCCAGCCAAAGGTATAAAATATTTTACTGTGGACTAAGCAACTCACTGTTTCACAGAAAGGATACGTAACTTCCACCGAAATGCAGCTGATAATGAAGTTACAGTATTGGGAAATCATGGAGTAATAAATGATATCTCAAAGTGACTCAAAGGGGATCTAAAATACATAGGCAGTTCTATGAGTGAAAGAATACAAATACGAAAAAATCCAACTACACGCTGCACAAAAAGGCACAGGACCATGTCATTGCTCTGCATTTTCTGTATAAAGCTTTACTTCTACTTTACTTGCTCAAGCTCTATGATGTATTCAATTGTATTTCTAAAACTGTGCACTATGTTGATAAAGTGTCTGTTTGTCAACTTCAGGTGATTATGTGGACTATCAGCTGAGAACCCTTGTAGGGCTTTAATTGTGCTGAAATGAGTGTACATATGCCAAGTAATGGTGTCACAGCTCAAGACCAACACTCCTACATGACCACTCATGTTTCACAAAGAAAATTTATGATCTGACTTTGCTCTTCCACCACCAACAAACATAATAATTTGAACATATCTTGTGTATGTTGTTTTGCAGCTGCAAATTGTATCAAATGCATTTTAATAATATTCCACCAGAGCTGCATATTTGTATATGGTATCTTTTTTTTTTAATTTTTTGTTACCAGTTTGAGTGTGGCTAATTTTCAAGTGGTACACAATAAGATCATAAATGTTATTTTTCAAGCAGCGTTCACAATTTTATTGTGTACTGCTCAAAAATAAAACAGCATTTATGATTTTATAGTGGACTGCTTGAAAATGAGCCCTGTTCAAAATGGGTAGCAAAAAACAGATATACATAAAAAGCAGCTCTGATTGAATATTATTACAATATCTTTTATATAATTATCTGAAAATCACAAGCAGGAGCTTCAGCAAAATATTTCAAGTTTTATCAACTAGCCATATCTGAGACAGTCGACAATAAAAATATGAAGAACTGTAGCTCAGTTTTTAAACTTGCATTCTTCATCAGTATTTGTGCCTGTACAATGGGCACAAATAAAAAAATGTACTGGTAAGAAAAGGGGACTTAGTGTAAATGAAGACTTCTGTATAATTAGAAAAACAGAAATGGTAAACACAAAATAGGAGATGCCATCAATAGCTTGAAAGCTAGTTTCCTTCTCTGGGGAACAAAAGGAAGGTCATAACTGGGTAGCTAAGCTACCTTTGAATGGCTTAAGCTCCAAGTGCAATTCAAGTGTTATTTTGGAAACAAGGAAAACCGTCAACTTTAGCTGGTAATAGCTCGAATTCACTAATAAAACTACTTTTCAATTCCAAAAAGAAACAACAAGCACCACTGCTGATAATCATGCCTCATTTACATCAGACAAAGTGATAAGCAAACACTAACAAATGAGTGTTCATAGAACTATTTGCTAGTGTTCATTACAATTCACTTTCACCTGTCAACACGGATTTATACTGGAGGGAATGGAAGAGAACATGAGGGACTGTATATAGAAGTACACCTGAATACTGTGATGCTATGGTTGGTTCTATCACAACCCTCCCTTCCATTTTTTGCACTAAAGTCATTAGCACACAGTTTTCATTTGAGACAATGCTAGTTACAGTCACAATACAAATTTTCTGATGGAATGCAAGTGCTCTGTTTGTAAAGAAGCAAGCAAATCAGATTCGAAAATGGAAAATATGGATACCCGGATATTTACACAAGTGGTAAACAACTGACAGTAGTGCACTTCACTGTAATTGAGGGAAAATTGTAAAATGTAACACTAAATAGCAAAAAACAATATCAGAAAAAAAGGCTATTGCTTACACCCTGATTTTTAGAACTGTGTATGTTTACACCAGACATAAGTACTTTTTTCATATTTCTACAGCTGCTATAATATCTAAAATTGTTCCTGATATCTGTGATTCCATATGTGAAGACTTAAGGATGTTATTAAAATAGGGCTCTAAAAGTATAATCAATGTAATGCAAAAATGTACAAATTTAATATATGTTACTTGATAAAATTTCCTTTATAGTTTGTTGGAGGAGTGTAATTGACGACAAAATTTTTATTTCTCAGATATTATACTAAAACCTCTTAAAATAAAAGTGATACATATGTTATGTACTTACAGCAGCTACTTTCAATGTCAACCACAAGAATGATCAGGTATTTTGTGTATTTTTTATGTTACAGTAATTAACATAATAAAGACATATTAGTATCTTCATTTTTGGTTCCCGTCATTCCTTAGACACTACAAGGTATTTCAAAGTCTTTGCATCAAACATCTGCACGAAAGTATGTCAAGATGATGCTGAAAAACCTGAACTGGCAGACACTTTTAAGACCGATGCCAACTATCCAATGAAAGCTTACATACAAAAGTTTTAAGAGCTATTTTCAAGTGAGAATCTAGGAATACACTTCAGCCCCATACCTATCACTCCCACAGAGACAAGATTAGACTAATTACAGTGTGCACAAAATTGTTCTTCCTGCACTCCACATGCAAATGGAACCAGGGGAATCTCAAACAAATGGTACAATGAGAAGCACATTCTGCTATACAGTACACCATGGTTTGTAGAACAGACACAGATACAGAAAAAGAGAAGAAACATCTATCTACTGTAACATGTTTCTGTCACCATACAGCAACTGGCTTCAGGTGAATGATTTGCATTTTTTCATTTCAGTTTATTGTCTGCATGTTGAAATTTCAGTATTGTACCAAAAATGAAAGTTTCATAGTGTCAAACTGACAGAATATAATAGGACCTACATAATTCTGGTATTTCTGGAGTTGCTACACAGTACCATGAGACTAAAAATTTGTCAGCCATCGTATATTATTAATGTTGTGTGACAAATTCGCAGAAAAGAGCTATTCAACAGCTCACATGCAATGGAAATATTTTAGACCTTTTAACTGCAAACAGGCCTGCCTTTATCGACAGTGTCAGTATGGAGACAAGGATCAGTGACAATGATATCACAGTAACAACAGTTATCAAAGTTAATAGATGTACAACTACATTTGTACTCTGCAAGCCATTACACGGTTCATGGCAGAGGGAACCGTGGGTCATTACTAGCTATTTCCTTTCATGTTTCATTTGCAAATAAAGCATGGGAAAAATGACACACTATGTGGCTCAGTATGAGCCCTAATTTATGTTTGTGGTCATCATGCAAAATTTACATTGACAACACTAGAGCTATTCTGCACTCAGCTTCAAATGATGGTTTGCTAAATTTTCTCAATCGTGTTCTACAAAAACAATGTTTGTCTTCTCTAGACTGATGCCCATTTTAGTTCACAAAGCACCTTCACAATACTTGACTGAAGCTACTGTTAACAAATCTGGCAACACACCTCTGAATTTTTTTGAGGTCTTCCCTTCATGCTGGGGATCCCGAACACACCAGCAGCATTCAAGAATGAATCGCCCAAGTGCTCTATCTACAGTCTCCTTTACATATGAACCACACTTTCCTAAAATTCTCCCAATAAACCAAAGTTTACCATTTGCCTTCCCTACTACCGTCCTTACGTGCTCACTCCATTTCACATTGCTTTGGAATGTTACATCTACATATTTAACTGACATGACTATGTTAGGCAGTAAACAACAAATTCTGTACTTGATCATTACGGGATTGTTTTTCCTACTCATCTGCATTATCTTAACATTGTTCTACATTCAGAGCAGGATGCCATTCATCACACCAAATAGAAATTTTGCCAATGTCATCTTGTATCCCGTTACAGACACTCAACGACAACAACATCCCAAACACCACAGCATCATCAGCAAACTGCTGGATTGCTGCTCCTCTGTCAGTCAGATCATTTACATATATGTAGAACAAGAGTCATCCTGTCACACTTCCCTGGGGCACTCCTGACTTTACCCCTGTCTCAGATGAATACTCGCTCTCAAGGATAACATACTGGGTTCTCTTATGTAAGATGTCTTCAAGCCTGTCACATATCTGGGAACCTATTCCATATGTTCATACCTCCACTAACAGTGTGCAATGGGTCATCATATCAAAAGCTTTCCAGAAATCTAAGAAACTGGAATCTGGCTGCTGTCATTCCTCCATTGTTCGCAGGATACCATATGATAAAAGGGCAATCTGAGTTTTGCACGAGCGATGTTTTCTAGATCCATGCTGAGTTGTGGACATAACCTTTTCAGTCTCAAGGAAATTTGTTTCATTAAAACTGAGAATACGTTCAAGAATTCTGTGGCAACCCAACGTAAAGGACATTGGTCTGTAATTTTCCAGGTCCGTTCTTTTACCAGTTTTATAAACAGGAGTTACCTGCACTTTTTTCCAGTTGCTTGGGACTTTGCATTGGGAGGAGATTCACGATAAAACCATGATAGGTAATGGTCCAGTGCCAAAGGGTACACGCTGTAAAACCTTGTTTCCATTCGGACCTGGCAACAGCTCTCCCCCTCCCCGGTCACTTTTCTATCTCAGAGATGCTTTTTACTATGTCCTCCATAAGGGAGCCTGTATGATACTCAAACAACAGTATGTTTGTACAGTCCTCCTGCATGAATGGTTTCTTAAACACCAAATTTAAAACTGTGATTTTCCTCTTGGTGTCTTCTACTGCCACACCTGGCTGGTTAATGAATGACCGGGTGGAAGCCACCAACCTGCTTAGTGATTTTATGGAGGACCACAATTTTCTCAGGTTGTTGGTAAGATCTTCTGCTACAGTACAACAGTGGTACTAGTTGTATGCTTCGCATATTGGTCTTTTTACAGATGTGTGAATTCCTACTAACTTTTTCCTGCTGTCACCTCACCAGTACAACCTGTTTAGAGGAAAATAAAAGAGCATGCCTAATCAGATATGTTTTAAATGCTTGAAGAAGATAAGGACATGTCTTTTCTTCTGGAGACAGGAAACAAAATTTGGGCATATTTCTACAATCTGGAAATGAAGAATAAGTCTGTGAAAAGGCGTCATATCTTCGTCCCAAAACCTACGTAGTTTAACAGCCCATTATCAGCAGAGAGAGAGAGATGGTGATTTTTTTTTAAGGATGACAAGGCCACCATCTCACATGATTTTCTAGAATGCAGCTGTACCATCAACAAAGAGCAAAACAGGTGGATATTTCAAAGCCTAGAGAAAAAGGTCCAGAAATCTGAAAGTGATCCACATTCACTATGATTATGCAACAGTTCCTTAAGAACAAACAATTAACTGCCAAACAGCTGGTCTGTGGTCTCTCATCCATCGTACAGCCTAGATCACACACATTTGGACTTCATCCTTACTCCAATGGAGGATAAGGTTTGAAAAGAAAAAAAGGTCAGGCAAACATGGTAATAATATACAGGTGGTATTCATTCTCAGCAAGATACGTACTTCATCAGTAGATCTAAAAGCCACATGAACCGGTTCCAGCTTCTGGTTAATCAACATCAAACAAAATATGTAAAGCCATTACACATGACATCAGCATAAATATCAACTGCTGTACAACATAAAAAGATTAACCTTATTTATTTTTCTGGCATCATATATAATGTATAGGATCTTTCTTTGGGGTTAAAGTGTGCAAGGACTACTAACAACTAACACTATGAAAATCATAATTATCAAACAATAATCAATAATTAATGCACATATATATTATCCTCATCAAAAATAATTTAACTAGTTAATTTACACATATCAAGCAAATGTACTGTGAAAGAGGAACAATGCCATTATATATGAACAGACCCTTAATTTGAATGGCATTCAAATTATGTAGTAGTAACTGTAAGTTTAATTCTCACCTTCATCAAATTCATGCGAATACTTGTCGAATATATCAGTTTTTAGAGTCTAACGGGTTACCGTCTCCATGTAAGAGCTGATGTCTGAAAAATAATGTATTAAGATTTACCAGGATCTTAACATTAGTTCAAATCTGACCATATTTTAGAACACATCATGAATGCATTAAAATACCATTTAGATAGTTACATCAATGTCAAATAGTAAGAGCACAATGCATTCTGGTCCAGCAACTCAACTCACTGTAACCTGCAAGCAGTAACCATAATATCAATAGTTTTTTTTTGAAGCATCAGGAGGAATAACAAAACAGAAGCTGATAAACTTGACAAATATCTTATGAAGCAAGCATTTTCAAAAGAAGTACTTTCATGTGTAAAAGAACTGAACATAAAAACCTGATTTAAGGAAACAATAAGTGTTGTTTAAGATTTTGTGAGCTTATGTAGTGATTCCACAGTTATGAAAAAAATAACAAAGATCTTAATAAAGAAAACAAAAATAAAGAAAGGAAACAGATATTTACAGTCTGAAATGCAGTGTATTCCATAGTGTCAATGTCAAATATTACACAGTTGCAGTTATCTAAAACTAAGTGCTCATCTGAACATGTCCATGTCCACAAAGGCTCAAGAGATATATTAGGTTCAACTACGCATGATGGAACAATAGCCACAATCCTGATAGAGAACCAGAATATATAGTCTGTACAGTATTTTCCTTTAAGTCTAGTCCTGACAGAGCGAAATGAGCTGTTTGTCTACTTGCAACATGTTCACTGTTCTAAACAGTGTACAATACTTGTAAAGATTTATGTTGGGGATCCGCAATATACATGTAGCTTGCACTGTAATTGTGTGTGTGTGTGTGTGTGTGTGTGTGTGTGTGTGTGTGTGTGAGGGAGACTGACTATTATGTGGCAGAACAAATTTTGGACCACTGGAACAAGCCCTACTTTTTAGGTAGATATATTTTACTAAAATATTTGCATGCACAAAAGCTGTAATTGTCATAGTAATGTGTTTTATACACATGCCATGATGTGAATACTGTTGGGAGAATTCTGATTAATTTATCTACCATAAAACATTGTTAACAACCAGAAATTATAGATTTTTTTGTGACAGTTCCAGAAGAAAGTGTGAACGCAGAGGTCACGTGTATCGTTAAAAGACCAGTTTTGTGTGTGCAATAGCAACTGCTGTACACGCAAAGTAACTTAACATAAAAATAGGGCAGCAGACATAATCGTTCATTGAAACTAATACTTATTCTACCTCTCAGCATTCAGGGTAGATTCCAAAATATGTTTCCATTCTAATTTAATCTTCAGTAAGCAAATAATTTGCTAATTGAATTCTACTATTTTTGACTTTTTATCAGAATGCATAATAAATTGAAGACACGAAGATGAAAGTTGTAATAACAATTCACAGAAGAGAAGTTGTTCTTATTAACAGATGGACCTGAAAATTATTTCAAGGCTGCTTATTACATGACTGTGACACTTCTCTTAGTGCCACCCAATCTGGTGGTACCATTATCAGTTGGTGAGCAACCTAAAGAAATAAATAATGCTTTTTATCTTAGTTGCAGTCTGTATTGGTATGAGCATCAGTATGCTCTTAAGAATGAATGTCCACCAATTTCCCAAAACCAATGGTTTACTGTTGACCAGGATTCAGAAAAATCTGGGGAAAAAATAATGGATAAAACTCAACACCCATCCTGTGAGCAGCAGCACATGATGTGATGATGGGAGAAGCAATCTGATTGGTGTGGGGGGGGGGGGGGAAGGGGGGTAAGAGAGGCTGGGGGGGGGGGGGGGACAAATAGCACAGTAGGGGTGGAGGATAGTAAAGTGCTGCTTCTGGGAGCATGCAGGTACAAGGTAGAGAGCGTAGTGCAGCCGCATGCAGTCGGTAGGTTAGATGGAGGGCAGGGGCAGTGTAAATGGAGAGAAGTACAAAGACTGGATGTGTTGGTGGAGTAGATGGCTGTGTAGTGCTGCTCTGCGATCAGGGAGGGAATAGGTGGGTGTAGGACAGTCATTAACCAACGGTGAGGCCAGGAGGGCCGCATGGTACCTCTGCCAACTTATTCATGAGTCATCTAGAGGAATCCTTTCTACAAACCCACAATCCCATACCCCTCATATGGTTCAGATTCACTGATGACATCTTTGTGATCTGAATCGAGGGTGAGGACACCCCCCCCCCCCCCCCCAACGTTTCTCCAGAACCTCAATACCTTCTTCCCCATTCGCTTCACCTGGTCCTCCTCAAACCAACAAGCCACCTTCCTTGATGTTCACCTCCACCTCAAAGATGGCTCCATCAGTATCACATCAAACATATCAACCACCAGCAATACCTCCACTTCAAAAGCTGCCACCCTTTCCATGCACAGAAGTCCCTTCCATATAGTATAACCAACCATGGCCATCACATCTGTAGTGATGAGCAGTCCCTCTCAAAATATACCAAGGGTCTCACTAAAGCCTCTACAGATGGTAATTACCCTCCCAACCTTGAACAGTAATTGATCTCCCATGTCCCACCTCTCCAGTGATCCCCCACCTCCCGAAGTCCCATCATCTGGCTGCAGAGGAGCATTCCCCTCATGACTCAGTGCCACTCACGACTGGAGCAACTCAATCATATTTTCTGTCAGGGTTTAGACTACCTCTCATCATTCCCTGAAATGAGAAATGTCCTTCTGACTGTCTTTCCCTCCCCTTCAACAGGGGTATTCTGGCTCACACCAAATCCACAGAACCCCATCCCTGAACCCCTTGCCTCACAGCTCATCCCTACAACAGAATTAGATACAAGACCTGTCCCATACATCCTCCCACCACCGCCACCTACTCCAGTCCAGTCGCTAGCATCGCCTATCCCATCAAATGCAGGGCTACCTGTGAAACTGGTCACGTGATCTCCAACCTGAGCTGCCACCACTGTGCTGCGTTCTATGTGGGTCTGACAACCAAAAAGCTGTCTGTCCACATGAATGGCCAACAACAAACTTTGGTCAAGAAACAGCTGTCCCACCCAGTTGCTGAGCACACTGTCCAACAGAATGTTCTTCATTTTTATGGCTGCTTCACAGCCTGTGCCAGCAGGATCATTCCTACCGACCCCAGGTTTTCTGAACTGCACAGATGGGAACTGTCCCTCCAATACATCCTACTTTCCCATAAACCTCCTGGCCTCAACCCTCGTTAGTCATTGTCCTACACACACCTATCCCACTCCTTGTTCCCACTACAGCACTACACGACCCTCTACTCCACCAACACATCCACAGTCTTTTTACTTCTCTCCTTTCCAGCTGCCCCCCCCCCCCCCCCCCAGCCTCTGTCTAACCTACCAACTACACCTACCTGCCCTACCTTCTCCCCACCTAGTCCCTGCATGCTCCCACAAGCAGCACTTTATCTTCCCCCACCCCTACCCTTCTATTTCTTCCCCTCACCGATCCAGCCTCCTCCTTACCCCCACCATCCAGATTGCTTCTCCCATTATGTGCTGCTGCTCGCAGTCTGGCCTCGGCAGCCAGAGACTGTGGTCATGAGTGTGAGAGTTGCATTTGTTTTGTGTGTGTGTGTGTGTGTGTGTGTGTGTGTGTGTGTGTGTGTGTGGTTCCCCCTACCCCCCACCCCAATTTAAATGAAGACCTTTTTGGCCAAAAGCTTACTTGTTTGACAGTCTTTCTGTTGGGCCTATCTGTGACGCAACATCCCCGCTATATGGTGAGTGGATAAAATTGGGTTTTAATGGGTTTTATTGTCTTTTATTTTTGACAGTTAGTTAAATTTAAATTCCTATAGTTAATTTATTCAAAACACTACACTATCTATTTTACTACTGCCTGTTTAAAATTACTTGATAGTTTGTGTCTGCCACTTGTCGCTGCAGTGTTGCCACACTGGTCACCGGAAAGCACTTGGTAATAGGTGACATAAAAACACACAAATCGCTTCACAAATGCTGTTAATGTGCAACATGGAGCACTGTTTGAAGTGGACGAAACAGGTATGCTAGAAATGCAAGATACTCTGTTGACAGCTGACTTTAGATGACCAATAACTAAACTGCAACAGACGACGGGTTTTGCAGCTCTGAATTGAAACTCGTGTCCTAAGCTAACCACAAACTTGTGATGTCTAAAGTATCAGAGAGCGGAGGTCAACAATCTGGGGCAGAACTGAAATCATTATCACTTTGTTCACCACTATTAAAGCTAATCACTATGAGCAAACTCGTGAGAGAAAAAGTTCAGTTTTAGCACTAGAAGCCACCTAATTCCTTGCTGTCACTGATTGGCTGAAACTATCCTCTTACTGGCTGCATGAACTGCCACTTTACCATCAGCTGAGAAGTCTTCGTTGGCACTTGATTGCAGATTATAGACAACACAGGCAGATTCCAGATGAAGAAAGAATGGTGTGTAGAAAAATAGCAGAAAATAAAAATGTCAATACGACAATGAAAATGGCATACAAAAGAATTAGAAACAAAAAATTACATTTAGATCAGTTAATCGAATAAAAATGATGAACTCTTTTGATTATATTTAGCCATAAAAAGATTTGTGGTAGCAGACACAATTTGAACCAACAACATGCACCACGGCAAGTTAAAATACTAACCATTGTGCTAAGATATAACACTCAGTCAAATTGTTCTATGTCTACCTGTAATAACCCAGTGGCAATGATTAATTGCAGCCTTCAGAAACTAAAGTTTCATGCAATGTCGTGCAAAGCTTATTTAATGCAAGTTGATCTCTGTGACTATGACAAATGAACATGTGAAGCTGAATCACGTCTTGCACAGAAGTACGCAGTGGTGTTTAGAAGTATACAGTGGTGTTTAGTTAGTGCTGTGTGTGAAATGTGTGTGTTTCATTAGCATCATTGTGTGTGTTTTGTTTGTGGTGTGGTTATGGAAGTGGAAGTGAAGTGGCCAACTGTTCTGGCAGTTACGCAACAGCAAATGGTTCGGGTGTGATGTTGAGTGCTTTGAATAGTAAAAACCACACCTCCAATGCATGTCAACTATCAAGCAAATTTTAATCCAACTATAGTGCTTCTTTTCTCGTCCTGCCAGAACTGCATTCATTGAGAGAATCTCCTCCACCTATGGGCTTGTTTGGTCAAAATTAAGAAATAATTTAGGAGAGAAAAGATTCAAGAAATTACAGAAGATATATAACTTTCTGCACGATTCCAAAAAATAGTACTTTACATCCATTTCAGTTTTACATCAGGTTAAAGTTTTTTAAAGTGTTAATGTTATTCAGCAGTGTTCCATACACTGCAAGAAAAGTTAGAAGACAATATTAACAAAATATATTCTTGTGACAGTAAATAGCTGCCTCAAGTAAATATGACCACTCTTATTGTCTTAAGGTTAACTATATACACTCCTGGAAATGGAAAAAAGAACACATTGACACCGGTGTGTCAGACCCACCATACTTGCTCCGGACACTGCGAGAGGGCTGTACAAGCAATGATCACACGCACGGCACAGCGGACACACCAGGAACCGCGGTGTTGGCCGTCGAATGGCGCTAGCTGCGCAGCATTTGTGCACCGCCGCCGTCAGTGTCAGCCAGTTTGCCGTGGCATACGGAGCTCCATCGCAGTCTTTAACACTGGTAGCATGCCGCGACAGCGTGGACGTGAACCGTATGTGCAGTTGACGGACTTTGAGCGAGGGCGTATAGTGGGCATGCGGGAGGCCGGGTGGACGTACCGCCGAATTGCTCAACACGTGGGGCGTGAGGTCTCCACAGTACATCGATGTTGTCGCCAGTGGTCGGCGGAAGGTGCACGTGCCCGTCGACCTGGGACCGGACCGCAGCGACGCACGGATGCACGCCGAGACCGTAGGATCCTACGCAGTGCCGTAGGGGACCGCACCGCCACTTCCCAGCAAATTAGGGACACTGTTGCTCCTGGGGTATCGGCGAGGACCATTCGCAACCGTCTCCATGAAGCTGGGCTACGGTCCCGCACACCGTTAGGCCGTCTTCCGCTCACGCCCCAACATTGTGCAGCCCGCCTCCAGTGGTGTCGCGACAGGCGTGAATGGAGGGACGAATGGAGATGTGTCGTCTTCAGCGATGAGTCGCTTCTGCCTTGGTGCCAATGATGGTCGTATGCGTGTTTGGCGCCGTGCAGGTGAGCGCCACAATCAGGACTGCATACGACCGAGGCACACAGGGCCAACACCCGGCATCATGGTGTGGGGAGCGATCTCCTACACTGGCCGTACACCACTGGTGATTGTCGAGGGGACACTGAATAGTGCACGGTACATCCAAACCGTCATCGAACCCATCGTTCTACCATTCCTAGACCGGCAAGGGAACTTGCTGTTCCAACAGGACAATGCACGTCCGCATGTATCCCGTGCCACCCAACGTGCTCTAGAAGGTGTAAGTCAACTACCCTGGCCAGCAAGATCTCCGGATCTGTCCCCCATTGAGCATGTTTGGGACTGGATGAAGCGTCGTCTCACGCGGTCTGCACGTCCAGCACGAACGCTGGTCCAACTGAGGCGCCAGGTGGAAATGGCATGGCAAGCCGTTCCACAGGACTACATCCAGCATCTCTACGATCGTCTCCATGGGAGAATAGCAGCCTGCATTGCTGCGAAAGGTGGATATACACTGTACTAGTGCCGACATTGTGCATGCTCTGTTGCCTGTGTCTATGTGCCTGTGGTTCTGTCAGTGTGATCATGTGATGTATCTGACCCCAGGAATGTGTCAATAAAGTTTCCCCTTCCTGGGACAATGAATTCACGGTGTTCTTATTTCAATTTCCAGGAGTGTAACATTTTGTAACCTTGATGCTGACGAAACTCTGGAATATAACTTATGGTTTCCAATGTACACTTTTCACAACTCTTCTTGTTTGAAGCCCTTCTCTTAGCACCAATGCAACCACTTTCCACAATGTGCACCATGTGGTCTAAACTTTCAACAAATTCTGATTTGTTTAATCTCTGCAGCTCTATTTCAGACCATTCTTTCCCTCCCACCATTTTACTGTCTTTCTTACTCTGTTTTTGGTCTCTCTTTTTAATTACCAAACAGTTATTTTCCTCTTTTTAATGTCTCTCTACAACTGTACTGTTTTGATGATTCCATCCACTCACACCTGTGATATCCTTTCATGTTGAACACATGTATGTTTATATGCCTGTATTTTACCTTGTATTAGGCTGGTAAATCCTACTGCATTATAAGTTTATCATTGGGTGGATAAATTAATATACTATACTACAATGAGGTAATAGAAGTCATAGGATACATTCTAATATAGTTTTGGGCCTCCTTTGACCTGGGGTAGTGCAGCAATTTGACATGGCATAGCCTCAAGAAGTCGTTTGAAGTCCTCTGCAAAAATACTGATCCATGCTGCCTCTATAGCCGTTCATAACTGTGAAAGTGTTGCTGGTGCAAGATTTTGTCCACAAATTGACCTCTTGATCATGTCCCATAAATGTTTGGTTGGATTAATGTCGGGCAATCTGACTGGCCAAATTATTTGCTCGAACTGTCCACAATGTTCTCAAACCAGTCATGAACAACTGTGGCCCAGTAACATGACACAGTGTTGTCTGGGAACATGAAGTCCATGAATGGCTGGTTTGGTTTCCAAGCAGCCAAGCATAACCATTTCCAATCAGTTATCAGTTCAGTTGGAACAAAGGACCCAGTCCACTCCATGTAAACACATGCCTACACCATTGAGGAGCCACCACCAGTTTGCACAGTGCCTTGTGGACAACTTGGGACCAAGGCTTCATGGGATCTGAGCCACACTCGAACCCTACCATCTGCTCGTACCAACTGGAATCAGGACACATCTGACCAGGCCATGGTTTTCCAGTTGTCTAGGTCCAACCGATATGGTGTTAGTAAAGGCACTCATGTTGGTGGTCTGCTGCCATAATCCATTAATGACAAATGTTGCCACACCGTCCTAATGGATATGATTGTTGTTGTACATCTGCCCCCCCCCCTTTTTTCTTGATTTTTGCAGTTATTTCACAAAGTGTTGCTTGTATTGTAGGCAAACACTGCTGCTCTCAGGTCATTAGACACTGCACTGCCCTTGGTGAGAGGTAATGGCTGACATTTGGTATTCTCGGCCCTCTCTTGACACTACAGATCTTGAATTCCCTAACAATTTCCGAAATAGAATGTCCTATGCATCTAGCTCCAAGTACTATTCCACATACAAACTCAATTAACTGCCGTCGTTCGGACAAAATCACACTGGAAACCTATTCACGTGAATTGGTTAAGTACAAATGACGGCTGCACCAACGCATGCCCTTTTATACCTTGTTTACTTAATACTATTGCCATCTGTATATGTGAATATCACTATCTTATGACTTTTGTCACCTCAGTGTATTATTTTAGACCTTGGATTTGAACAAAGAGTTAATGGCAATCCATTGTTAGGACCACTCCCCTCCCCATAATTTAAATACCAACTTCTATGTCCTCTATTACTTAATACTCCTAAGCTGAACCCTACATCTATCGTCACAGTATTTTTTTTCCTCCCTTCTTTTAATTACAGATATCTCTCTTATATTTTTCTGTTTGCCTCTTCTTCCTTACAAAGAAGATGCTTTAAAACTCCTGAAGCTTAAGATTTAATGTATCTTTTTTCCCCTATCAGTTTTACTGCAACTGTTAAGTTCCAGAAATTGATCGGAAATGTTCAAGAGGCTCAGGAAAATATTTCTATTGCAGTGTCTAATTAGACACAGAAAATGCAACTCTGTGAGAAAGATACATCTGAACAACCTTTAAAAACCAGGTAAACTGTAACACAGATGTTGAAGTTCATTATTGAATAAATCATTCCTTAAATCCACTGTCAATAACAGGCTCTGGTAAAACTGGTTTTGGTGATGATGGAAAGAAAACTGTTTTCTATGTCAGGCAGATCGAATCTCCAGAAGAGTGCATTATCGTTGTAATAACTCAATTGACAGGAATAAATGATGATGTAGAGGATGAGTGCAAGAGGGAGAGGGAGGGGAAAAGGGCTGCATTACACAGCCCTTAGGCTTGAATCAGTAATTCCATACAGGCCGCAGTGAAATTATGTTTTCATCATGTCAGTTTTCAAGTCATACAGAGCTTTTTTAGCAACCAATGACACACAAATACAATTTTTATTGTTGTGTCGCAGGAACTGCTAATGGACAGAATGTCTCATCCCTGTTAAGTAGTGTGTCAGGTGTCTGAGCAGCAAAAAGAAAAAGATAAGAGATACACAGGGGCTGAGACATGTTATTTGCTACCCTCTGTAGTGTCATACTACACTACCTATTAGCCACCATATTTCATGTAGTCTTTCTACTTTTTGTTTTAGATGTGAGAAAGTTCGTATCACATTTTTGTAAGCTACACGTTTGCTAAATTTGGTTCTGTAATCATAGCTGTCGTCTGCTCAACATATGCAAGCAAGCCTGGATAGGCATTGAAGATACGTGTCTATATTTTAACATATGCTCTGTACATAAATTTTGACAACATAGTCTGTAACTGTGCTGTATTTTGCACACACTGTATTTATTTACTTTTTAGTTAATAAAGCATGTTGCATCAAGTTCTAAAGCCAGCAGACCTGCAGGGTTGCCACATCTTGCAAAGAAAATCAGTCTCATTACTTTATTGTCGTACCTCGTAAGTTACCATTTTCTGTAACATTTCTGTCTGCTCTCAAAAGTTGTGGATAGCACAAATCTTTTACAAATTATGTATTTTCTGTATTGGACACATCTATTGAGCAGAAAAGTCGTACTAAAAGACAAAGATCGATCCTAAATGGAATTTTCCAGGCTACATCCTCTCATTATGAGTGTCACACAATTAACTGAAACACAAATATTACTGACATTGTTGAGATACGATCAATGTCAAGTATTTGTTTCTCCACTAAAATTGGGAGGAATTTAGTTTCTGGTTGTAACTTCTCAACATTAAGAGATGACTGTTATTTAGTAGTTATTTTACACATTATCTACCTGCATCATGTCGCCTTAGTTTGACAATATAAAACATGGTAGAGGGATATTCAATGTACTTTACTGACATCCCAGTACTGCCTATCAATGGTGTGTGTGTGTGTGTGTGTGTGTGTGTGTGTGTGTGTGTGTGTGTGTGAGAGAGAGAGAGAGAGAGAGAGAGAGAGAGAGAGAGAGAGAGAGAGAGAGGCGTGTCAGGGGTCATTGGAAGCATCTGATTCCACTTCTCTGTTTTCACCTATGACATAATGGTGTTGTGGAGTATGATGTCACTGTCAGACAGGTGTTTTTGTGTTGTTTCTGTGGTGTCACCGCCAGACACCACACTTGCTAGGTGGTAGCCTTTAAATCGGCCGCAGTCCATTAGTATACGTCGGACCCGCGTGTCGCCACTGTCAGTGATTGCAGACCGAGCGCCACCACACCTAGCAAGGCGCCATGACCAGTTAATATGGAAATTATAAAACCTGTACCGTCAAGAGCGATGTACACCAATTATGGATTAAAGTTAAGTATTCCAAGAATTACGTTCTTTTCTTGTTAGACTCAATTCCTTTAATTGTTCCAGACCTCACGCCAGTCTGCGTGAGCTTTGAACGCGTGTATTTCGGCCTCCTCTAGCAAAACGGTGTTGGCTCTTCTGCCAACACTACAGTTTCATGTTTGCAGATTTCATGTTGTTGTATCTGATGGTGTGTTCTGGTGGTGTAGAAGTATGGTACTGGGTTCATTTGAGTCTTGGTTGTCCGTGTAATAACATGGGTTTACTTGGGTCTAGGTAGTGAGCCCTATAATGCGAATTTGGAAATATGTGTTTTGTTTTCAGTGATTTGTGTATATATTAAAGGATGGATACGACTGACTATCTTTTCACCACATGTTGCTTTAGAGATGATATGTTGTCGACTATAAAGGTTCTGCAGGTTTTTAGGTTATCAGCAGATAATATTAGGTGCCATGCTTATGGGCAGTACCTGAAGTTGGAGGAAGGTAGTATTGCTAGGCAGATGCATTTTTGTCGTAGTCCGGTTTGTGGAAGAGATGTTATGAAAACTTAGTGGTTAACAATGGTATTCAGTTTAAAGATTATGACTCTCAGGCTTGCACTAATACCGTAGAGGGGTTTGTGGGGGAAGGGGGGCAGGGAGCAATGAAACAGGAAGGGGGAAGCGGTGCTCTTCCAATCTTCAATCCCATTTAGACGAGTATTGCTGATGGAAAAGCATCCCTGATATTTTTTATTTATTTATTTATTTTTTATTTTTTTTTTCTTCTTTTAAGGGCTGTGGGGAGGATGTATATACCAAGGGTGTGAGAGTGTTGGGTTTGAGTGGGTGTGGAAGATAAGGTTGTAGGTACTGTTTGTGAGGTTGATGGAACCAGTTACAAGTGGGGGAAGGATGTGTTTAGATGTTACTTTGTTTCGTGCGGAGAGGACCGGTTATGTTGTTGAATTTTTTAAGGAGTGGTTGGTTTTGGTTTTTGATCGTTACTCTTTTTTGTGGGTTTTGTGTTTTTTAGTGGTATCATGTGGGTTGGGGTTGGTGTATTGGTGGGAAGTTGTGGGGGCTGGGTTGCTTTTGTATATATATGTGTGAGTATGGGGGGGGATCTAGGTGATTTTACTGGAGGCTTTTGGGGTCGTGTTTTTAGGCTGAGTTAAGTGTACGATTCCTGTCAGTTTAGTGGCTGTAGCATTATCTCGTAAACTGAGTTTTTCCTTAAATTTTGTGGATAACATATGTGCGATGGTGCAGAGTTTTGTACTGATGTACATTTAGCTTGACACCATCCTATGCGCCCTACTTCCCACAGTTGCCCCCATTACCTTAATTCTAATGCTGGAGTGAAACCTTCAGATGACTTTATTTTGTTGATGTTTGTTGCAATGAGTTTGTAGTGACGTTGTTGTCGTTGTTGTTGTTGTCTTCAGTCCAGAGACTGGTTTGATGCAGCTCTCCATGCTACTCTATCCTGTGCAAGCTGCTTCATCTCCCAATACCCACTGCAACATACATCCTTCTGAATCTGTTTAGTGTATTCATCTCTTGGTCTCCCTCTATGACTTTTACCCTCCTTGCTGCCCTCCAATACTAAATTTGTGATCCCTTGATGCCTCAGAATATGCCCTACCAACCGGCCCCTTCTTCTAGTCAAGTTGTGCCACAAATTTCTCTTCTCTCCTATTCTATTCAATACTTCCTCATTAGTTATGTGATCTACCCATTTAATCTTCAGTATTCTTCTGTAGCACCACATTTCGAAAGCTTCTATTCTCTTCTTGTCTAAACTATTTATCGTCCACGTCCACTTTCATACATGGCTACACTCCATACAAATACTTTCAGAAACAACTTCCAGACACTTAAATCTATACTTGATGGTAACAAATTTCTCTTCTTCAAAAATGCTTTACACGCCACTGCCAGTCTACATTTTATATCCTCTCTACTTTGACCATCATCAGTTATTTTGCTCCCCAAATAGCAAAACTCATTTACTACTTTAAGCGTCTCATTTCCTAATCTAATACCCGCAGCATCACCCGATTTAATTCGACTACATTCCATTATCCTCATTTTGCTTTTGTTGATGTTCATCTTATATCCTCCTTTCAAGACATTTTCCATTCCGTTCAGCTGCTCTTCCAGATCCGTTGCTGTCTCGGACAGAATTACAATGTCATCGGTGAACCTCAAAGTTTTTATTTCTTCTCCATGGATTTTAATACTTACTCCGAATTTTTCTTCTGTTCTCTGTACTGCTTGCTCAATATACAGACTGAATAACATCGGGGATAGGCTACAACACTGTCTCACTCCCTTCCCAACCACTGCTTCCATTTCATGTCCCTCGACTCTTATAACTGCCATCTGGTTTCTGTACAAATTGTAAATAGCCTTTCGCTCCCTGTATTTTACCCCTGCCACCTTCAGAATTTGAAAGAGAGTATTCCAGTCAACAAATGCTAGAAACGTAGGTTTGCCTTTCCTTAATCTATTTTCTAAGATAAGTCGTAGGGTCAGTATTGCCTCACGTGTTCCAACATTTCTACAGAATCCAAACTGATCTTCCCCAAGGTTGGCTTCTACCACTATTTCCATTCGTCTGTATAGAATTCGTGTTATTATTTTGCAGCCGTGGCTTATTAAACTGATAGTTCGGTAATTTTCACATATGTCAACACCTGCTCTTTGGGATTGGAATTATTATATTCTTCTTGAAGTGTGAAGGTATTTCGCCTGTCTCATATCTTGCTCACTAGGTGGTACAGTTTTGTTAGGCCTGGCTCTCCCAAGGCTGTCAGTAGTTCTAATGGAATGTTGTCTACTCCCAGGGCCTTGTTTCGACATACGTCTATCAGTGCTCTGTCAAACTCTTCACGCAGTATCATATTTCCTATTTCATCTTCATCTACATTCTCTTCCATTACCATAATATTGCCCTGAAGTACATCGCCCTTGTATAGACCCTCTGTATACTCCTTCCACCTTTCTGCTTTCCCTTCAGTGCTTAGAGCTGGGTTTATATCTGAGCTCTTGATATTCATACAAGTGGTTCTCTTTTCTCCAAAGGTCTCTTTAATTTTCCTGTAGTCAGTATCTATCTTACCCCTAGTGATATACACCTCTACATCCTTACATTTATCCTCTAGCCATCCCTGCTTAGCCATTTTGCACTTCCTGTCGATCTCATTTTTGAGGAGTTTGTATTCCTTTTTGCCTGCTTCATTTACCGCATTTTTATATTTTTTCCTTTCATCAATTAAATTCAATATCTCTTCTGTCACCCAACGATTTCTACTAGACCTCATCTTTTTACCTACTTGATCCTCTGCTACCTTCACTATTTCATCTCTCAAAGCTACCCATTCTTCTTCTACTGCTTTCCCCCATTCCTGTCAATCGTTCCCTAATGCTCTCCCTGAAGCTCTCTACAACCTCTGGTTCTTTCAGTTTACCCTCATCCCATCTCCTCAAATTCCCACCTTTTTGCAGTTTCTTCAGTTTTAATCTACAGTTCATAACCAATAGATTGTGGTCAGAGTCCACATCTGCCCCTGGACATGTCTTACAATTTACAACCTGGTTCTTGAATCTCTGTCTTACCATTATATAATCTATCTGGGACCTTCCATTATCTCAGGGCTTCTTCCACGTATACAACCTTCTTTCATGATTCTTAAATCACTGTTAACTATGATTATGTTATGCTCTTGGCAAAATTATACCAGGCGGCTACCTCTTTCATTCCTTACCCCCATTCCATATTCATCTACTACATTTCCTTCTCTTCCTTTTCCTACTAACGAATTCCAGTCCCCCATGACTATTACATTTTTATCTCCCTTCATCATCTGAATAATTTCTTTTATCTCATCATACATTTCATCAATTTCTTCAACATGTGCAGAGCTAGTTGGCATATAAACTTGTACCACTGTGGTTGGCGTGGGCTTCGTATCTATCTTGGCCACAATAATGCGTTCACTATGCAGTTTGTAGTAGCTTACCCGTATTCCTGTTTTCCCTTTCATTATTAAACCTACTCCTGCATTACCCCTATTTGATTTTGTATTTATAATCCTGTATTCACCTGACCACAAGTCTTGTTCCTCCTGCCACCGAACTCCACTAATTCCCACTATATCTAACTTTAACCTATCCATTTCCCTTTTTAAATTTTCTAATCTACCTGCCCAATTAAGGGATTGGGCATGCCATGCTCTGATCTGTAGAATACCAGTTTTCTTTCTCCTGATAACAATGTCCTCCTGAGTAGTCTCCGCCTGGAGATCTGAATGGGAGACTATTTTACCTCCGGAATATTTTACCCAAGAGGACACCATCATCATTTAACCATACAGTAAAGCTGCATGCCTTCAGGAAAAATTATGGCTGTAGTTTCCCCTTGCTTTCAGCCTTTCGCAGTACCAGCACAGCAAAGCCGTTTTGGCTAGTGTTACAAGGTGAGATCAGTCAATCACCCAGACTGTTGCCCCTGCAACTACTGAAAAGCCTGCCCCTCTTCAGAAACCACACGTTTGTCTGGCCGCTCAACAGATACCCCTCCGTTGTGGTTGCACCTACAGTACGGCTATGTGAATCGCTGAGGCACGCAAGCTTCCCCACCAACGGCAAGCAAGGTCCATGGTTCATTGCCATACTGTATACACCGGAAGTAGACATTTCCGCCATACTGACGATGTCCTGTGTCGAAACAGATGGGTGGAAGCGGACAGTTCCCTAATGGGGGGGGGGGGGGGGGGGGGGAGAAGGTAAGAGAAGGAGGCCATGTTTAACACATTCTCTCCCACCCCCTCTTATCTTGAGAAAACATGTATACAAAATGTTGTATGTATTAAAAGTGCGAGGATCCTTTAATGTGATAACTCCTAGACCATTTAGACTCGGAATCAAGTGCAGAAAAATATAATCTGCATTACAACACTTCATAAAAGAAATGACATTGATCTGCAAATAAAATATTTTCAGTGGATAGTTTATGCAAGAAAGTAGTTAAAATTACCATATGACAACATCAGTAAATAATAAAATTAGCCCTAATCGTAAAGAAGTAAAATGTGTCTGAAATGTATTGGGCCTAATTAAAACCGCTGAATTTGCTACTTCAAAATTTATTCTTGATTAAAATGAAAAATCACCAAAAATTTTATGTCTAGGTAGTGCTAATTATCGCTTACACATTTGAAACCTTGGTGAGCTTCAGCAATGGCAACTGATTTTTAAAAAAACAACCTGGGAAATTGTTGTGGCTTGGTAGCAAAGATGGAATTTCTTATACAGAATCTTCGCACTTTAATGGAAGCTATAGGGTACTGCAACATAGACTAGTTTATCTACATTTACTTATAGATTAATATATCAGTCTTGCTGAAGAAATCATTGATGATTTGCCTAGACAGGGAAATTACTAAAGACTTTATGACATGTCTAATACTATTGTACTAAGAGGTCTATGGATGAACAGATAAATAAATCAAATCAAATAAATAAATCCAGTGACATTTTCAAATCTCAAACACCTATGATGTACACATGCAGACTGAAGCAACAAATGAAAATTTGAGTGATTTAGGGGGAATACCAAGTGGGTTGAGGCGTGAGTGGGAATTTGGATAAAGGAGGGAGTTGTTCTAGGGGTCAATTTCATCTCAAATCATACAGGACACATCAATTGATGACAATATATTTCACTGCAAAAATTTATGTTAGACCTGTATATCATACGTGTTAAGAAATGAAATATTTTCATTTTACCTTTGTTTTTGTAAATGGTAAAGTCCTACTTGGCATATGTTTTGCTTTAAAGCTCCCTCTTTATGTATTCAAATTTAGTGCCCCCCCCCCCCTCTCTCTCTCTCTCTCTCTCTCTCTCTCTCTCTCTCTCTCTCTCTCTCTCTCTCTCTCTCTCACACACACACACACACACACACACACACACACACACACACACGGGCTTCCTTTTAACTAACCAATTTAAGAAGAAAATACAAAATTTTTAATTTTTTTACTTAATTTTTTTCTAATTTGGAAAGTAAAAGAATGATAACTTCTGAGACACAACTGATATAATTATAAACAATATCGTCTCTGCTCCAGGTATCTATATTACGTAAATACTTATTACCAAAAATTAAAAAAAAAAAAAATCACATTTTTACAAGTTGGTTGCTTGGTTGGTTGGTTGGAGACGGGACCAAACTACGTGGTCATCATTCCCTCCAACCTGAGATTAACTAAAACCGATAAAATCCCACATTAAAAGAGGGAATTACAACGTCCATAAAATGATAAACTATTGACAGGGAAGGAAGGAAAATGGCAGACGACGAGTGAGGGAAAGAAAGTGACTAATGACAGGGGCATGAAGAAAGAAGCACAGGAGACAAGAGATGCTCAGGACATTACAGACCTCATGAGGAAAGGTGTGGGAAGGTAGAGGGCCGGGGTGAACCACCAAGCCCAGATGAAGCCAATCCAGTCTGGGTGAAGGGGGGAGCATGAAAGCCTGCTGTCCCCTCCACTCACCAATAATGTGGAAGGCCCCTCCCTTAAATAAAGCAATAAAAACCCCCATCACGAATAAAACTTAAAACGAGATCCGCCACTGAGGCATCGTCAGCCAACACCAGGGGTAGCAATTCTGGAAAGCTAAAAGTCCGTCGCAGGGTGGCTAAGTTGGGGCGGTCCAATAAGATGTGAGCCACAGTCAACATCAATCCACAACGACAGAGAGGGGGGTCCTCATGGCGGAGGAGATAACCACGAGTCAAAAAAGTATGGCCGATGCAGAGCCGGCAGAGGCCTTACGAGAGGCCCGTAAGAAGGACCGCCATGGAGTTGTAGAATCCTTTATTGCCCTGAGCTTGTTCGGAGAAGAAAGAGTGCTCCATTCTGCATCCTAAAGGCCCAAAACCTAACAACGTAATGCAGGGCGGAAGTCTATTTCTGGAATGCCAGTAGCGAGAGATGGCCTGGTAGTAGTTAATTTAGCCAGTTGATCGGCAAGTTCATTGCCAGGAATCCCAACATGGCCTGGGGTCCAAATGAAAACCACCAAGCATCTACTTTGAACGAAGAGAGAAAGGGAGTCCCGAATAGCAATGACCAACGGGTGGCGAGGGAAGCACTGGCCGATAGTGTGCAAACCGCTCAGTGAGTCAGTACAGATAGTGAAGGATAGTCCTGAGCAGGAGCATATATGGTCCAGTGCGCGCAATATGGCTACCAATTCTGCAGTAAAAACACTACAGCCATCTGGCAAAGAGTGAAGTTCCGTGCGTCACACATAGGTGCGGACGGCGACCATGGAGCCATCAGTATAGATCACTTCTGAACCCTGAAAGGATCTAAGGAGACAGGAGAACTGGTGGCAAAGAGCCATCGGAAGGACAGAATCCTTTGAATCGATTGAGAGATCAAAACAGAGTTGCAGCCGAGAGAGACACCATGGAGGGGTACATGCATGAGCGGAGAAGAGAGGTGGTAAAGGTAAGTGCTGGAGCTCAGAAAAGAGCGACTGAATGCTGACAGCCATCGTAAGCCCATGTCATGGCCGTCGTTGTGGCAGGGTGATCTCCATGTCTGGATAAAGGAGATCATAATTAGGGTGCTTTGGGGTGCAGCGAATGTGGAGTGCGTAAGATATCAGCTGTTGCTGGCGCAAAACTCGCAGTGGCGGAATCCCCGCCTCTGCGAGAAGGCTAAGTATGGGGTTAGGCCGGATGGCACAAGTCGCAAGTCGGACCCACAGTGGTGGATGGGGTCTAGGATCTACAGTGTCGAAGGCAACGCAGAACCATAGACAGAACTTCCATAGTCTAAACTAGACTGGACCAACACTTGATACAATCGCAGGAGAACAGAGTGATCTGCACCCCAGGTGGTACTGCACAGACACCTAAGAACTGCACAGACACCTAAGAACACTGAGATGGGACCAGCACGTCCTCTTCAGTTGGTGATGGGTGTCCACAACCGTGAGGGGCTGACCATCGAGGAACAGTTCCGGATGGGGATGGACTGTACAGCGACGGCAGAAATGCATGACAAGTCTTGGCTGCCGAAAACTGAAAGCCACGGGAGAGAGCCCATGAGTGGGCCCGACAGATTGCTCCCTATGAGACGGCGTTCTGCAGTGCCCATTACGGAGGAGGAGAGGTAGATATAAAAATTGTCAGCATACAAAGAGGGGGACACTGTCAGCCCAATAGCTGCCACTAGACCATTAATGGCTATGAGAAAGAGAGGGATGCTCAGCACGAAACCCTGTGGAACCCCATTTTCTTGTCGATGGGAACAGCTGTAAGAGGAGCCAACCTGGACCCAAAAAGAGTGATTAGAAAGAAAATTAAAGATAAAAACGGGCAGACCGCCATGAGGGCCCCATTCCTGAAGAGTGGTGAGGATGCGGTGGCGCCAGGTGGTGTCATAGGCTTTATGCAGATCAAAGAAGACTGCAAGGAGGTGTTGTCGATGGGCAAAAGCCGACCGGATAGCAGACTCTAGGTGCACCAAGTCATCTACCGTAGAGCAGCCACAGCGAAAACCACTTTGAGTCGATAAAAAGGTTGCAGGATTCCAGGATCCAAAACAGCCGCTGACTCACCATGTGTTCAAGGAGCTTGCAGAGGGTGTTAGTAAGGCTAACTGGACGGTAGCTATCCAACTGAAGAGGCAGCTTCCCTGGCTTCAACACCAGAACAACAATACTCTCCTGCCACTGGGTAGGAAATACTCCCTCATCCCACAGACGGTTGAAGAGTGTCAATATACAACAGTGGCTAACAACCAATAAGTGTTGGAGCATTTGGTTATGTATCCGATCTGGTCCAGGAGCTGTGTCAGGACAAAGGGCGAGGGCGCTGGCAAATTCCCACTCGCTAAATGGGGTATTATACGGTTCTGAGCAGCGAGTAACAAAAGACAAAGGCAGTCATTCTGAACGCTCTTTCAGGAGAAGTAACATGGGCGGATACTGAGCCGACGCCAAAGCTTGAGCAAAATGTTGAGCGAAATTTTCTGCCACAAAGTCTGGATTGGTAACAACATCATGTACAGATATTCCGGCAACCCCAGTGGGAGGACGGTGGCCAAAAATTCGCTGGAGTTTCGCCCAGAGGGGGTGTGGGGTCCTATTGGAATTACAAATAATTCCCAGCAAATCTGTTTCTGAAATTTGATTATGTAGCGGGCCTGGGAGCGGAATCATTTAAAGACCAGAAGAAGAGCAGTAGAAGGGTGCCACTTTAAGTGTTGAAGAGCACGGCAGCGGTCTTTTATGGCTGCAGCAAGGGACCATCTTCCGGCGGGGGGAACCTGAAGAAGAAGGGATTGCTGAAACAGCTGCTGAAAGGATGGAGGCAGTCAAGGTCTGAGTAGATTCATCAACACTGTCGTGTGGCAATACAGGGGGGATTGGAGCAGAGGAGAAGGCACCCCAATCCACCTTAAGATAGGGCCCACCTGGGAGGGTGACGGAGCGAGAGACACTGATGGAAAGTCGAAACAATTGGGTAATGGTCGCTGTCACATAAGTCATCATAGACACCCCACTCAATGGAGGGAAGAAGGCCGGGACTGCAGATGGAGAGGTCAATGGTTGAGAAAGTGCCGTGCGCCACACTAAAGTGTGTGGGAGTGCCTGTGTTTAGTAAAAAGAGGTCAATCCCTACCAGAACAGCTTCAACTGTCCTGCCCAGAGCAATAGTCGTATGACTACCCCAAAGAGGGTTGTGGGATTATAGTCCCCTAATAACAGGAAGGGAGAAGGGAGTTGTTGAAGAAGGGAAGTGAGGACATGGGATGTGGGCGGCCGGTCAGGTGGGAGGTAAAGATTACAGATTGTGATTGGAGTGGCCAGATGGACCCTGACACCAATGACTTCCAGAGTGGTATGGAGGGGAACCCATTTACTAACAATATCCTTGCGGACCAAGGTGCAAACACCACCAGAAGCCCGCAAGGGGCCAATTCGGTTCCAACAGAAAGCGTGGAACCCACGAAGGGTCGGTGAGTAACAATTGACAAAATGGGTCTCCTTGAGTGCAATACAAGCAGCAGAGTAGAAGGAAAGAAGGGGCTGCAACTCTGGAAGGTGATGCAAATATCCATTACAATTCCACTGGAGGATTCTCAAGCTGAAGTGGAAGTGATTGGACTGGAGTCAGTCACACCACAGAGTCGCTATCTGTCACCGATAAGGAGTAATATTCATATAGGTGGGGTCAGACTCTGTTGGTTCATTGACTGTAGGAGGGGAAGGCCGCACCTCAGGGGGTACCAGATGGGCCTTGCCCTTCTTCCTGCATTTCTGCTTCTTCTCTTGCGAAGGAAGAGAAGGGCAGACTTCAGCAAGGGCAGGCACGGAATTACACCAGGCAATCTTGGCGCCCACTGGCCGCGAGTCACACTGCCTGCCTACGCGGAGCAGTAGATCGCCTTTGGAGTCCTGGGAGGGAGCTCCAGTAACGCCAGCCGCCGAAGGAGGGGAGCACTTCTCCGGCGAGGGAGGGGGAGCAGCACCCGAAGAGGATGGTATGAGCACTGAGGGGGAAGGGGAATGGGAGAAGGGGGAGGAGGCTGAAGGCATGGGGCAAATGGGGTGGGACTGGGAAGAGGAGGGGGTAGGAGGGGGAATGGACATAACTGAAGCAAAAGTAGAGGTCATAGACACGGGATGAGCCGGAGCCACTCACATTTTTGACAAGTCTCAGTCTAGGTGAGCCGATGTAAGGTTTAGTACTCTTGAATCCTTCTTTCTTTCACAAACACCAGGCACGTAGGCAAGCATGGAGAATACAGCTCCATTACAATTTACACACATTGGCGGGGGAGCACAGGCACTCCCCTCATAGAGGGGGTGCCCACAGTCACCACAGAGGGGATCAGTGGTGCAGCGGGAAGACTTGTCCAAACATTAAGCATTTAAAACATCTCATCGGTTGTGGAATATAAGGTTTGACATCATACCGATACACCATTACCTTGACCTTCTCTGTGAGGACACCTACCTCAAAGGCCATGATAAAGGCGCCCGTAGCGATGCGATTGTTTGGAGGGCCTCGCTGCACACGGCATAAAAACAAACCCCTCGCTGCTAGAGGTTAGCACGGAGCTCTTCGTCAGTTTGCAGAAGAAGATCTCGGTGGAAAATAATGCCCTGTACTGAGTCCGCCCTAGTACCACCCACTCCAATCAGGGGCTCACCCCTTGGGCGCCACCCAGCCACAGCAAGGGCCGTCTGGCACAGCAGCCATTGCCAGGAGTTCTGGTGCCCCAAAACTATGAGCATCGACTCCTGGGAATACACAAAACGTTAACAACTCAGGTACTAGCAGTGTGATCCCTGTGGTTTCAGGGGGCTCAGCCAAGTGGGTACTTAACAGCCCCACCACATGGACTGGCTACTGTGCTGGTGACCTAGCAGGAGGGAGGCCAGGGTGCAAAGGGAAAGGGGTGGGGAGGGGGAGAGGAACCTGCACCATGGAAGCTAGGTAGGGAGTTCATCCCCAAATGGCTCCCACGGAATGGAAATTTTTTGGAAATGGAGGTCAAACCCCAAGGTGACCAAAAATGACGAAAAGGAGATGGAAACAGCAAACTAAACAACAGCATACACAAAACAAAGCCAGTAGGATAGCCAGGTCAACATAAAGAAGTCCACTTACAGGGAAAAGAGGGGGCAGGGACAAAGGAGCAAGGAGGAGGAGGAAGAGGAAGAGGGATGGTAATGCAGCCTTCAAAGGAAAGGAAAGGAGGCTGCAATAGCTCAGGGCCCCGTGCGCGCCACACATGTACCCAGAAAAGAACTGTGGGCCCCCTGGGGAGACCTAAAAACCCCTATCACAAAACTTATGAAAATTGCACAATACATTGTCTTGTAAACGCATTAGTACTTACTGCAAACAATGTGGACAATATTTTTCTGGTTAAAGTGTTACAAATTTTCCAACATTCTGCATATTTCGCATCCATCGAATTTCTAGTGTAAAATCTACAAGTTGGCAACACTGTTTCTAGTGCTCTTCTGTTTATAACGAGTGAGAAGCTGCAAATGAATCATTCTGCATACAGTTTTGTGTTTGGTTTGGACATTTTCTTAGGTACAATGTCAGTGAGGAAATATAGCAGTGAATGGGTGAGATGCAAAGGCCATGAAAAAAAAAAAAAAGACACAAGAAGTTGGTGTTTAAGAAAAGTGAAAAGCACTTCACAATTGTTGGAAATCTGTCAGAGGTATTGCTGAAATACGTTGGTCCTCAAGTAAATGTGTCACCATGACATCCATTGTGCAGCAATTGCTGTACTCACTACAAATAGAAATTTAGTGATAGCCAGCCCACCTGAACAATTGCCGTCACCCGAATGTAAAACTGAAGAATACAGTGCAGATGCTTATATTCCTGGGTGTGAAGTTATTGATGCATTGAATGTTGGCATTTCTGTTGTAGCCCCTAACGTATCCAGACTTAAACACCCAGGCTAGACAAGAAGCACAAGTAGAAAATGGTACATACAAATACAAGTGGAAGAACTTGAAACAAGTTTTAAACAAGCAATATCTTCAAAACTTTGTGAAGTGTATAAAGCAGAGGCACTTGGTGCAGAACCTGAAGATAGTCACATGTGCACTCAATGTGATGTATGGTCTCAAAATCTGAACACTGTTCTCTCTGCAGCCACCTATACTGAGAAGGTACAATTGCTGACATTGATACCAGATAGCTACTCCAAGTGGCAGATACGGAAATACACACCCACGTTCTCACATTATTTAATTCCAAAAGCTTGTAAAATAAGGAATGAAAAAGGTATTTGGGCATGCCTGTGTGCATCTGTCACAAGATGTATGCTTATTCTCTGGAATATTTCTTAAGTGACAACAAAGACTGCAGCAGGCAAAGTCCTAATCAGGCTAATGTTATCTCTGTTAATGAAAATGGTGAAAAAATTAAAAATTTATACAAGATTGGTAAGAGAAGCATATCTCCTAATGGAAAATGAGAACCCAAATTTCAAAATTGGTGTCATGAAATTCTAGCCCTTATGACCAAAATGGATAAAATGCCAGCCATTGAAGGAAGTATGGACACGTAATTACTGCACTAATTTGAAACTTATAGGGAATAAGTGCAGAGAGATAGATGTGTAAAGAGCTGCAAGAAAAATGTTGGTTGCAGGAATGTGCTGTGTGTCCTGGTGCTGAAGGGACGACTGTTGAAGCATTAAACCTTCAGGATACAGACAGTGATGTAAACTACGCATTGTGGGAGGGAGAAGAGGCGGTGAAGAAGAGAATGGAGCTAGCAAAGTTCATTATAGAGGTTAGGCATTGACTCATGAAAGGAATATCTCATATTCATATCCAAAGGATTCAGATACAGGCCATAGCAGAAGCAAAATCAGTGACATCCCACAGTACTGACACACCAGTTCCTCATTTCGACTTTTCTGAGAACTGGTCTGCTGCTTTGCAGAACGAAGTTCAAAGTTACCACGGGCACATATCACAAGCGGAAATATTCATAGGTGTTGCTCACTTCCTTGTAACCCACTATTTTGCTAGTGTCAGTGACAGTCTCATTCATGACAGTGTACATGCAGGCTATGCTGCCAGGATGATAATTGATGACATAGCATCTGGAGGTCATACATTTCCTAAACATGTGTATATGACTGATGGTACAGCATCTCATTTTGAAAATGAGCTTTCAGCTCTATGAGTGTGGAAAACATGTACAGGAAATAAGTTAAAAAACAATATTTTCAGCAAAAAAAGTGCATGTGATGGGATAGGAGGTCTCAGTAAACATCTTGCAACAAGATTTAATCTCCAGTAGGAGGCTGTTGATACTACAAGAGATGCTATTCGATTTGTACACATCATATCGAAATTATTACAAAACATGAAACTCTTACTCCTAAATGAAAGTACATCAGGGGAATTCCGATACAAGAGTGGCAGTCACTGAAACAAAAGCGGTTTTCTTAGTAGCGAGATCTATTTACAAAATTTCAATCGCCAACTTTCTCTTCCAAATGCGAACATATTTTGTTGGCACCCACCTATGTAGGGAGAAAAGATCATCATAATAAAATAAGAGAGATCAGAGCTGAAAGGAAAGATTTAGGTGTTCCTTTTTCCCACACACCATTCGAGAGTGGAATGTTAGAGAAGTAGTATGAAAATGGTTCGATGAACCCTCTGCCAGGTACTGAAGTGTGAATTGCAGAGTAACCATGTAGATGTAGAGTGATTTGCTATGACGTCAGAGGTAGGAATTCAGTCTAGTCTTTGCTGTGTCGCATCTTTGAGAGCCATAGACATTACATGAACAGTTCTCCATGAAATGCAGCCCATTAATGAGTGTGAAATGCAGAGATCTCAGAATACTTTAGAAGATGTTATTGTGAGCAACTTCATTTCTTATGCTTATGGTGGGTGGGACAAATAATTACTGTCTCTCTCATAATGTGCAAAATACGACCGTCTCCTTTATGACACCTCATGGTATGGCTAATTCTTTCAAATGGCCATCAATAACAGATCAGCGTTCAGTTCCCATTTCCCAAGTACTACTCTTGTTGGATTATCCTTGTGCATCTGCAAATTCAGCTTGGTTACAGAAGGTCAATGGGAAAAAGATGAAAAAGAAATTTTGAAAATCTTAACTCTTTCCAACTTTGTGGTGTTGGTTGTTATAGTGTAGGCAATTTTAATTCATGGAATGGCATAAAGAAGTAAAATTATGACAGAATACAATAAAAATTTATAAATAATATCAGAAACAGAAAAATGTATATACAAATCTGTTTCCTATATGTCCCAATTCTTTTATAAAATGCTTGAACAAAATGAATAATTTTTTTCCCACTCACTTGTACAGCTGTAAAATAATTATTTTGACTATGGTATGCCAGTTTTGCATTGCTTTTTCTCAAAATTGGCAGTCAGTTTCAATTCTTAAGCATCCAGGATTTTTTAACATGGAGATTAGCCAGGTCTAACATAAAAATTTTTCAAATTTTGCACCTCAAAATATTGCCAACTCTGACTGAACCTTCTACAAATACAATCACCAACTAACATACAAACATACCACACAATTTTTAGAATATTCACAATAGGCGTTTTACAGAAAATAGTTTGTAAAGAATCAAAAAATTTCAGATTATCGAATCTTTATATACAAATATTTTGATAGTATAAGAATTTCAGGCATTTATGTCATGGATGACAGTTTGCAGTCTTTTCACTCTATAATTTCTCAAGCCAGTTAACATCCTGTGACTATTCATATTCTCAAAACACAATTTTGAAGTTTGCTGGAAGTTGCAAATGTTCGCAGTTAATTTTTTGCAATTAAAAATGAAAAAATTTCAGAAGTGTGAGTGTGTGTTAATCATGTCTGATGGTACTGTGACCAAGCCAGGAGTGAATGTGTCACATCAATATATATCAGAGATCTTAAATTATTTTTAATAAAACCCTAGGGTAGTAAGTGCAGTTGTGCAAAGTCAGTGTGCCAGTGTGGTATAATGGTTAGTGCATCTGCCTACTGAGCAGGAGACCTGGGTTCAAATCACAGCATTTGTAAAAATTTTCATTTGATGCTTCAGTCTGCATACATACATCATAAAGAAACAAAATAAATTTGAATGGTTGATTTCTAGATTTTCCATGACCAAAATGAATAAAAAATATTTCAAATCATACTGTCTAGCATTTGCTATGACAACTTCATAACTTCTCTATCCCATTTTGCTTATCTTTGTCGATGGGCAGGCAGTGAAGCTACTAAACTATTAGACTCCAGCAGCATTACCTAGGAACAGAGCTATGTCAGTGATAGACATGTGACATCTCTTCCATCAAATGTTGTTGTTAATATTTACTACTAATAAAACCGTATTAACTGCGCATACTCCAACAAACTGTACAAGTTCACGTGCAGAGATGCCTCAGCAAATTAAAGTGCAAACTATAACCTAAACAGCCTGCCAACACACCCACTTAATGGTGGGTTCATTATCAGTATAGTCACTGACAGAAAATGAATCTTGGCATTAAAAAATGTTACTTGTGTACAGGACTTACCTCACTGGGTTTGAATGAAAACTGATTTCCGAACTTAACATAAAAATGTGTGAAATGGATTTCAACTTCAAAATCTCAAATAGAAATGCCAGAGCTCCAGCATCACTAGCAACCTTGTACACCCCTAGCACAATCACAAAAAATATTGTTTGACCACAATGCACTGATTCATTCCTAAAATACTGTGCAACAAATGTGTTACGAGTGTTACTGCGCTATCAATGTTTGCACAATATCTAAACACATGGAACACTGAATCTACCTGTAGTCTGATAACACACACTGCATTGTATGGGAAGTAAAAACATAAACCAATTAACACAAATTACTTACCATTTCATAAAATTGGGCCAGTGGAAATATAAACAGAATTGAGGAATTATTGAGTTGGAAGCCAACAGATCCTTACTTACACTACATAACACAATGGTGTATGATTTTAAAAAGAAAGGAAAAAAAAAAAGAAGAGAAGACTATGTCACCTACAACATCAATACCACAAAGAAGAAAACATTATCGAGAAAGAACAAACGCAACACTAAATGAATAAATCCCTATCCCTACATATGTGTACATAAGTGTGCATGTTCCATTACAGTTACTGGTGTCTTATAATTTACTGATTGTTAGCATCCTCTATTATTGTACTGTCATGATAAAGGTCAATGCTAACGACTATGATTTTTAGAAATTAGTTTGCGACAGTATTTTGTAAATTGTGTTGAAATGCAATGCCATTTGGCATTATTTACGATGACCCTTGTTAAACTGTAAACATATGCCGTGGACTTTTACTATTTGTACCACACAGAAACAACAGCTGGAAGGTATACCCACAGGGTGATGAACACACGACGAGGGTGGATACTCGTAAACAAATGTTCACGCTAAACAGTGTATGTTACACTTTCAACGACGTCATTAACAGTCGATGTGTAATTTCTATTTCGAGTCAGTTACGAAAACTGTTAAACGAAAGAAGACTCTCTCTGAGGACTCAAAAGTACTTCACCGAATTGCCTTTCGCATGATATAAAATCATTATTTATCACGTCTGCTGCAACACACAGTCGCAGAACTGATGTGAACCATTTACACGGCGTAACAAATTAGTCTCCTTAAATAATTAACGCTTCCCACTCCTGAAAATACCTCGGTATGGGAGGTGGCGGTAAACAAATTCTGTAATGCATGTGAAACTTCCACGGAAAACTAACGCAAAAATTCAAGTCTCTGCGTTCCTCTCGGGTATGAAGGCAGATGTGAATAAATAAATGTTATTAGTAAACATACCATACGTCCTCTTCTAGTAAGTGGTGTTTCCAAGCACCGAAACAAGAAAAAGCCTAAGTTCAACCCTGAGAATCGAACTGAACTTTACCATCTAAATACCACTATTTAATTTTGTCACATTTTTGTTCAAATAAAAATTTGAAAGCTGTTGTAACAGCAACATTCAAAAATACCCGAATCTGTAACACAGCAACTTAATCACACGTTTAATGCTGATGTTTATAGGTTATGTTCGGGATGCGGTAATTTTCCACACTACTTCATGCACGATCGCAAAAGCTTCCATTTGAGATCTACAACTTCCAGTGGCACAGATGATGGATCTTATTTATCATAATATTACACACCATTCGGAAGAGTCGAAACTACCACTTGAAAAAATGTTTTCCGATCCCTCGATGCTCATTCTTCACACACTGTTTGAAGGCACACAGTACTGTTTTTGTCTGTGTTCTAATGTCACAGAACTCCACAGGATCTCTTCAGGTAGATCGATGCAAAGTACTTCATTTCGACAGCCAGAAGTTCACTAACATATTTTCTACTCAGACTCTTCCATTTACCTATTGTTATACACGTTGTGTAAATAACCATTTGACTTAAATTAGGCCTGTAACATTAACAAAAAAATTAAAACACCAATTTCTACGAACAAGTAATGTAAAAGAGAGTCTTTAAAAGTTATTACTGACCTCACGGTCAGTGTTGCCTAAAAGCAAAAATAAATAAAGAATATATAATAAAGATAATGTTTAAAAATGTACACTGATAAATTCAAACAGAGAGGAAATTATTACAACGTAGCTAGAAAGATAATGAAACGCATTATGTCAATTTTCTTCATAGTACACTCTGTTCGGCATGCTTGTTCTGGGAATCATTTGACATGTGCTAGAATAGCTTATTTCGTTTATACTGAAATTAAAATGTTATTTTCGTGTTTAAAATCTTCGCGCCTAAGATACTGATGGTGTTACAGCAGAATTTATTTTTATGTTCGTATGTGCTTTTATTTACACATACATCACGAGAGGTATTGTGGCTGTGCACCTTTCAAATATATGCTTTGGCTTTCTGAAGGCATTTGGCTTTCCTGAAGGCATCGATAAGCAGTGTGCGCACGAGTGTTAGTGAGCGCCGCGCTATTGCAGTGGGCAACTAGGGAGAGAGAACAGACAGACTGTGCTGTGCTGCCCATCCAGCTGCCAAATGTCTTGCTGCTCTTCTCACAGCGTTACCTGGCGCGCAGCATGGCGAAGCAAGGCCTAGCTAAATGCCGTAATAGCGAAGAAGATAAAACGCATCAGGAAGCCCAAGCTGCAGAAAGTACCGACGAGCGAGTGCAAGAACAAAAGGAGGAAAATGACTGCAGTACAATCATACGTCGCCTGAACATTCCGTGCATAGGCGACGAGTCGATAGAGCTGCACGATTGGCCATTGCAGCGCTGTGCTGCAAGTTCGAAGTTGTTGTCCAGTCTGTAGACTCCGACACCATAATCAAGCTGCAAGCCCCGACGAACATGGGCGACTACACGACACTGGAGAGCACTACAGCAGCCCACATCGCTGATGAGTCCGGTGAGAAGACAGCTTCGCAACCCCGACATGTGAAGACAACCAAGACACTCCTGAGGGGACTGCCACAGATATCAGCGAGAAGGAAGTCCAGGAAGGACTGTGGCTAGCAGGTTTCCCAAATGCAGCAATCAAGTTGCACAATTTGACGAACAAGAAGAGGCCGCACTCTTCATTGTCGCTGTGCAAACAGCAAATGACGATGACGAAGTATACGCAGTGCAGAAGCTTCTAGGTTTTCCTGTCGAGATAGAGGCTCTCCCCACCAGCCTGGACCTATCACCCCAATGTTACAGCTGCCAGGAAGAAGAGCATGTGGCGAAATACTGCCACAATGCCGCAAGACGCGTTAAGTGTCCAGGGCTGCACGACAGCTGCACTTGTACCATCAGCAGAGACGAACGGCTGTCGTGTGCCCGCTGAGGCGGACACATGTCGAATTTTGCAGAGTGCAGCAATACCAATGAGAAGCTGAAGAGGCCGGCTGGTGTCTCTCAACCCTGAAAAAGTCGTCGTCGAAGACGCAGGAACTAGAAGACCACAACCCAGCCCCCAGGGAGGTCTACAAACGCGACGGCAACAGCCCGCACCCATGGGCGGCCGGCCGCCCACCGCACAAGTGAGAGTGATGGAGGGGAGGGGGTGGGGGTGGCCCTGTGCCACTGAGCTGGTGTAGTCGGCGCCTTCACGGCGAACAGTAAATATCATCGCCACACTAGAGAATGTCGCTGCACCAAAGACTGGCACTACAGCAGGCCACAAAAAAAGACGACCACCACCATTCCAACATCAATGCAGCTCTACAGGAGGCCTAGAGCCTTTTCAGGATGGCGCTCCATGTGGAGATGGAGGCTGCCTGCCTCCTCTTGCGAGAAGCATACCTCCACTGGCCGCTACTGCAGCCGAGGGCGACGGAAAAGGATGTGCAGTCGTGTAACGTGATGGTCTCCCAAGCAGAAGACCACTCCATGAAGAACCAAGATACAAATCAACAGGAAGAAAAAGATTACGATGAGAAACTGCGCCACACAAACGACGAACGTCGTCAGAGAAGATGCGCCAACACACACTGAGAGGGAAGCACAAATATAGGAGTTTGTCACATATCACAGAAATCTGATAGACCGCGCCATATTGGACCTGACAGTTCCAAATGTGAAGGAGCGAGCTGACGACCAACGCAGCTGACTGGAGGGTTGGAAGAAGAAAGAGCAAGAAAAAGAGGAACTTGAGAAGAAGATGGGAGAAAGCAGGCACTGTGGTGGCTGCAGCAGCAGCAACAGCCCCCACTTTTGTGTAGCCACTTACCCATACCGCCACTGAGTGATGTGAAGCAGGATGGCAACACCAATGCAGACGAACTGAGATGTGCACAACCTAGTGCATCTCAAGCAGGTGTGCTAGGAAAGGGAAAAAGATGGCAACACCAGCAGCTATGCTCAGGTTTTGCACATTTTCCTTAGGCCATAAGGTGTATACCAAAGCTGTTCCCAAAATTCCTGCAAATAAATTCACAATTAAGAAAAATAAGCCCCTACTTTTTTTGCAAGAGATAACAAATAAATGCAACCAAATGAAACTCCTTAAAACGACATGGCTGGAGAGCATGCAAGCATACCTTAGAACAGCCTGCTCCTCTGCCTCCCTCAGAGAGGAGGATGGAACTCCGGAAAAAAAGGCATCAAGGTATTGTGACTGGGGCAGTCTATCTAGCAGATGAATTAAGCAGGAACTATTTATGTGCTCTGTTGGTTCATTCATTGCGAATTTTGAAATTTGCTGTCATCCCATTCTTTGGTAGTGACAACCTGCCCACCTAATACTCGTTATTTACAAAGCAGTATATAGAACAAAGAGTACTTAAGAAGCTCCACTAATGCTATGTAAGTGTGCTGGTTGTGTGAAGTTTTTTTCTAATTTGTGCGAAAAATTACAATTCAGTGAAAGTAAACTAAACTTTATCCTTTGCTCTTGAAAGTAATTTAAACACCAGCAGAAATATGCCTGCACAAGTACCAGAATATTTTCGTCTGCACATGTGCTTAATTTAAATACGTTCTTGTTTGGAAAAGAAGTCTCCAAAAATAATTAGCTTGTAAATTTTGTATTATACTTCATAGGATGCTGACTGTGAGACTAATCATCTTTCAATTCTTTCTCACATGTGTTAGTCTTTTTTATGTTTTTTGTTCTGATTATCAGTGGCTGTTTGTTTTTACCAGAAAATCAATGTGTTTTGAATATTCACCCGCATTTCCATGTTTCAAGCTTAATTTGTAAATTATTGACGATGACAAGTCAGAGAAGCTCTCTGAGCCATGAAGGTGAATAAGAAAATTTTTACAGATGGCAAGATCGAACCAAGACAACCAAATTCGCAATTCAACCGCCTTAGCGATAGTTAAGAACTTTCCCCACTACATGAAAGCGATCAATTGCCATTCAGGACTTTTTCCTGTTTCATATATCTCCTAAAATCTGTAAACGCCAATAAAATTACCTGACATTTAATAGCAATAAACTGTACCTTTCGAGAGATGCACAACGTACTAGTGCTTTGGAACAACATTTAGGACATAATTACAATGTGGTTATGATATAAAACACACCAAATACGAGTTTGACAAACTCCAAAATGGCCTCACACAGGTGCTTCGGCCAAGTACATCTTTGAATGGTGCACAGCCATAGTATTTCTTGTAACTCTTATACAAGTAAAGACAAGTAACGTTCCAATAGGCTTGGCCATAGAGTAGAAATGGGATTAGCAGCGGATGACCTTTGGACGTTAAACTCCTATCCACAAAGTACCTCCTAATAGTGAAAGAACAAGCACTTCTCTATCGGCAGGAAGAATGGAATGAAAGTCAACAAACAAAAGGTAAAAGCTATGCACATATACAGACATACATACCAAGAGAGCCATGGTCTGCAAAATCCAAAAATTCCAGGAAAATTATTACATACATCTCGAAAATGCGTCTCGGTCATGGATCTTTCCCTGCCCATTTATATAGAACTGGTTTGTTGGAGACACCCTACCGTCAGTGTGAAGAAGAAACAATTGATGATATAAACCACATCTTATTATAGAGTAGACTGTATGAGAAAGGCAGAGTCAACTTTTTTGAAGGAGTTCTTAAAACTTGGTCACTGACAGCTGCTTTGCATGATGCCAATTCTCGAAGACAACCAGGACCTATGACACCATATCCAGATTTATGGCTAACGAAGACAAATATTTAAATGGAAATGTGACCATTGAACTTAATTAAAGAAATGAATTAACAACTAAGTGGTTAGCTGTCAACTGTGTCTTCATAATAAAAGTACAACAATCTCGATCTGAAAACATGTATGAATGAAGAAGAACAAATGTTACCTTGCTATGTATGTGCGTGTACCAATACATTAAAACTGTGATTCCTGAAAGGTTTATATGCTAGAAGCCAATAAAAAATAAAAAAATGAGTAGAAATATCTCTGGAGTGAGAATTAAGTTCTGCAGATGTTCTCAACATTAACCTGGGATTGGAACGTGATCTTGGAATACTGTTCATTGTTTAAGCTTTCTGCAAAGTTCGAAATTTATAATATTACACGTATTCATTGCGTTTCTATTGTTTGACTATTCGTGACAGCAATGTAAATTACGATTGTTGATACAGCTGCAAAGAGAAATACATGGAAGGAGAAAAAGTTTCATTTACACAAATACTTTGATATACTGAGCTGTTGTGGTTGTCTTTTGAATAAATGTTTTAAATCTGATATTGTCTGTGCAAAATGTGTGTCATTTCTTGCTAGTGATACACATAAAAGGCTATTTAAGTGCACAGCTCGAAAAATGGACATTTCTTTTGACAGTGGTGGACCTCAGAAAAGACGTAGAAGTTAGGCCTTTTTCCTCTTTATACATTTCTGATGGGTCACAACTGCGTGATTTGTGGCTAATTTGTTTTAAACTGAATTCCCATGTGGTCTTACATATCATGGAGAAATGAGAGAAAGAGAGAGAGACAACTTTTTAGAGCACAGAACATTGAAAGTAAACAGGAAGTTAAATATATATGCTAACGGGAATGTGAAATGAAGATACATGAAATCTGGAAAATATGACATGTTGCAATGAGTGAAATTTCAGCATTTATCTTAAATATATTTTCTGCTCAAGTCTAGTACAGAAGAATTGCTTTCTTTATTTTTATCATGACACTGGCTTCTTCACATCTAGGTTGTATATTCTGCTTCGGAAGTAAGTCAATAGGAAATCAACAGACTGAATGTGAATCATAATAATGGGGAACAAGAATCAGCAAAAAACAGAAAGGACACACACAGTGTAACTAAAGTACAAAACCAGCTGCTCTGTTGAATTTTAGTTTCGAGTTATTGGCTTTATCACTTAATTAACAAACATAAGATATTGTTACATAAGATGCCATCCATGTATGTCATCCACTTCCCTTTGATCCCTTGAGTCTGTTAAATGGTCTGAGACTGTTGAGTTAAAATAAATGTTACAGGAACGATTGTATTGTAAGTATAAGCAATATACTGTGTGTTAAAGGTGGAGGGGGGGGGGGTGTAGTAGTGAGAGGAGAGTGCAACATATCATATACATTTGTAATGATGTAGAATACATCTGCCACTGTAATACATTTAACCAGCGATCCGATTTTTTATTGAAATCTAACTTAGGCTGTAATGTAATGAGAGTAAACGCGCTAAATATATAGGTCAAAGTGTTCCCGTAAGCAAAACTGTAGCCTAGGCTACAAGAAAGAGGAAAATAACTCCACAAAAACAGGAAAAAATTGGTGAGCCAGATGTTATAATAGCTAATATGCGGCAAATACGGTGGTTTTTGGACACTTTTAAAGACGCTGGCTTATTATCAAGTCGTTTTGCAATACCATTGAAGCAAAAATTTAGTGTATCAGACTCGGTAATACGATTAAGTGCCGTACAATACCGAAAACTTGCGGTGGCTGACCTAGATACCGAAAAATGGTTTCCTTCATTTATCTTTGAACCAGTTTATTCCAGGTATGAAATACAAATTGGTTTGATGTTGACAAAAGGTCTTTGCCAAATCCACGGCATCTACGAAAAGAATCTGTGTGTACCAGTGATTTAATGTACAGGGTGCTTTATGGAAAACCTACGGTGTCCCAAGACCAGGTGACCAGGCTGGTAATGTAAGTTGACAACACAGAATCTGTTCAGCTCATCTGAATGCTCACTCTAGAGATCTTTTTACTCTACGGGCATGGCCCCTTTTTGTTTATTCATTCTGTGTCCGCCATTTAGTACACTTTGCTTTTATATTAAGTCGTAATCAAAGCTGTTCTCCGGCTTCCTGTGTCTAAATTTGGATTTCGTAAGCCTTAACGGGTTATGAGCCCAAAATAATCGCAAAATGTCAGCACAGAAATTTATTACGTCTGTTTGATAAGCGATATGAGTCGCCTATTGCGTCGTTTTTGTGCCATGTCGGACGAAAGAACCGCAAGAAGCATCGTGTAACTCAACTGATCGAATCAAGTTCTGGAAATTTCAAATTCGGACTTCGTTCGATACCTACAGCATTCGAGAAGTGGTGGATGGCTGCAGAGCAAAATTCGACGATTTGACGACATCCGCTGGAAAACAGTGGTTACAAGACAATGTTCGTACTATGCATTACATTTCGACCGCGATTGAGTACTCGCAACTCGAAGTTTTGATAACTGGTCGTGAAATACGAGAGAAACTGTGCATGCGTCATGAAAAACATCCGAAGCGAACAAACTCTCTCTCCCTCATGAAGAACTCCCACGAGAACCGAATGTACGCGAGTGACCCGGTGTCGCGACATATTGCGAAAATTATGAACATTTAGACTCAACTCAAGGACGTGGGAGAAACAGTGTCAAGCTTAGAGATGATAGCCAAGATCCTCAGAAGTCGTCGGCCTGGGATAATGTGCCCAGGGATCACCAAATGATTCTGAAACTCTAAGAGCGGCTATCTCCGAAGGAAAACGATTGAACGATATGGAGGAGGCATCAAACGTCCTGGCAGACGGGTCAACTGAAGAATGGGATACAACTCGTTGGCTTTTACCAATGACGTTCATATTTTAGGCATAGATATAGTTTTTTGTTTATTTCCGAGCCGTAGATAATAAATCGGTTATCTTCTGTGGCAAAGGGTCATAACTGTAAATAAGATTAAATGAATGTGTTATTAAGAGATAAATATTGTCTATGCTCTTTATCACTTGAGGTAGTTTTGAATCATTTGTGTATACATTTTGAATTATACGTTTGTCTGATAGTGAGTCGTTCCAATTGCTGTTTTCTCTGCAGTTGATTCATACCTTGTACTATGAAGGTCAATTGAAGAATAGGATACTAGTACCAGCAAAAGCAAGAAAAGTGGCATGGATAACACTGGCATCTTGTATCCCAGTTGAACTATTCTTCTGTTAACCTACACTCCTGAAAATGGAAAAAAGAACACATTGACACCGGTGTGTCAGACCCACCATACTTGCTCCGGACACTGCGAGAGGGCTGTACAAGCAATGATCACACGCACGGCACAGCGGACACACCAGGAACCGCGGTGTTGGCCGTCGAATGGCACTAGCTGCGCAGCATTTGTGCACCGCCGCCGGCAGTGTCAGCCAGTTTGCCGTGGCATACGGAGCTCCATCGCAGTCTTTAACACTGGTAGCATGCCGCGACAGCGTGGACGTGAACCGTATGTGCAGTTGACGGACTTTGAGCGAGGGCGTATAGTGGGCATGCGGGAGGCCGGGTGGACGTACCGCCGAATTGCTCAACACGTGGGGCGTGAGGTCTCCACAGTACATCGATGTTGTCGCCAGTGGTCGGCGGAAGGTGCACGTGCCCGTCGACCTGGGACCGGACCGCAGCGACGCACGGATGCACGCCAAGACCGTAGGATCCTACGCAGTGCCGTAGGGGACCGCACCGCCACTTGCCAGCAAATTAGGGACACTGTTGCTCCTGGGGTATCGGCGAGGACCATTCGCAACCGTCTCCATGAAGCTGGGCTACGGTCCCGCACACCGTTAGGCCGTCTTCCGCTCACGCCCCAACATCGTGCAGCCCGCCTCCAGTGGTGTCGCGACAGGCGTGAATGCAGGGACGAATGGAGACGTGTCGTCTTCAGCGATGAGAGTCGCTTCTGCCTTGGTGCCAATGATGGTCGTATGCGTGTTTGGCGCCGTGCAGGTGAGCGCCACAATCAGGACTGCAAACGACCGAGGCACACAGGGCCAACACCCGGCATCATGGTGTGGGGAGCGATCTCCTACACTGGCCGTACACCACTGGTGATCGTCGAGGGGACACTGAATAGTGCACGGTACATCCAAACCGTCATCGAACCCATCGTTCTACCATTCCTAGACTGGCAAGGGAACTTGCTGTTCCAACAGGACAATGCACGTCCGCATGTATCCCGTGCCACTCAACGTGCTCTAGAAGGTGTAAGTCAACTACCCTGGCCAGCAAGATCTCCGGATCTGTCCCTCATTGAGCATGTTTGGGACTGGATGAAGCGTCGTCTCACGCGGTCTGCACGTCCAGCACGAACGCTGGTCCAACTGAGGCGCCAGGTGGAAATGGCATGGCAAGCCGTTCCACAGGACTACATCCAGCATCTCTACGATCGTCTCCATGGGAGAATAGCAGCCTGCATTGCTGCGAAAGGTGGATATACACTGTACTAGTGCTGACATTGTGTATGCTCTGTTGCCTGTGTCTATGTGCCTGTGGTTCTGTCAGTGTGATCATGTGATGTATCTGACCCCAGGAATGTGTCAATAAAGTTTCCCCTTCCTGGGACAATGAATTCACGGTGTTCTTATTTCAATTTCCAGGAGTGTATATAGGTCAGCTGAAGTACCGGATTCAAATTTTACAGTTGTCGCTTTTTTCGCCTTCGATAGTACTAGTATCCCATTCTTCAACTGTCTATATAGGTCAACTGAAGTACACGACACAAATTTTATGTTCGTGATTTTTTTTCGCCTTCAGTACTATTGGTATCTTATTCTTCAGTTGATACTACTACTAGCGAAGGTGAAAAAACCGACAGATGTAAAATTTGTATCCTGTACTTCAGTTGGTAGTAGGTCCACTGACGTTCAGGGTACAACTGACGTATTTTATGCCAATATTACATATGTCAGTTATATTTTTTTGTTTTGTTTATTTGTTTATTTTTGCTAGCACTAGTATCCTATCCTTTACTTGACCTATATAAATCAACTGAAGAATAGGATACTAGCAGTACTTTCTACTGCGAAAAAAGCGACATGTGTAAAATTACGTTCGAAGTATGGATATATGTTGTACTTGTCTACGATCTGTTTTCTCTTTACCACATTCCTTTGTTTCTCAACATTCGTTTATATCTTTCATGGAGGTACAAAAAGAAGGAAGGTGTCATTACGTCACAAACCTGAACCCTCTGTCCGTTATCTTAACTAGCTCAAAACATTAGGTTCACCGCATTCATACCTCTATAGTTCACCGCAGTGACACTTCCCTGTGACGTCACTCTGACGGATCTGTGCTCAGTTTCGACCGTGCTGGTTGTTTTGTGTGGAGACATAGTTGTTTCGTCAAAAATGCCAACCTGCGTTGTTTACGGGTGTATTAATCGATCCGATCGTAGTCTAAAGCTTAAAGGAATCGCATTTCATTAGTAAATTGAGCGATTCGGCAATATTTTCTTTTGTATACATGAATTATTGTTCCACTGTTTACTTTTACTGCAGTGATTTTATTTCTGTCGTTTGACTTTATATTTACCTTACTGTAGTAAGTGTCCGTTCTTTCTCTACTTTCCTGTGTTTTCCACTGCCTTCCAAATCGCAAACGCTACGACATCCTGGCCACCCTGTATCAACAGTCACCTCCACGCACAACACATGGCTAGGTAGCCACACTGATTGTTGGGGCAGCATCTAATGCCCTAAATTGCTTTCGCTGATAATTATCATTCATTGTTCACATTTCCTCCCCCTTTAAATAAGATTCTGGGTAGAACAGCAAAAGATTGAGGTAACGTGTGTGTGAGTTTCGTACATATGATTTACGAATGTGTATGCATGCTGTGCTTCCTTTCCGAAGAAGGCTATCGCTGAAAACATGTGAATATTCTTTTCGTCATTCCTGTCTGCTTTTCCGCGTTTCCGTAGCAATCTATCCCTTTCATAGTGTAGTAATTTCTTCCTGAAGTTTGTTGTAAATAACCCACTGAACTTCAACAGGAACAATGGGGTACATAATTACAATACCAGAAGAAAAATGACGCTCGTTAGGCTACATTAAAGGTTGTCTCAGTTACAAACAGGGGCTTACGAAGCTGCAACCAAAAGGTTTTGATCACTTACCCACTGATATAAAATGCCTGACAGACAGCAAAGTAAAATTTGAACCTAAACTGGAAACGTTTCTCTTTGGAAACTCCTCCTATTCTGTGGAAGATTATCTATTACTGTAATGTGTAAATGGTGATGGGTAGGGATTACTGACTAACATGTCTGACTTTAATTAAAAATGTAAAAATAATAAATGATCAGAATGGAGGCATATTTACAACAACAAAAAGTAGATGTCATTGTGTAACGATTCATTCCATATCATTATGATTTATCATGCAAATGATATGTGGAACACGAAACTAACTAAGTAATTAACTATTGGTATATCACAAAACACACACACCTTGAAAACCTCAAAATGAAATTCAAAAGTAAAATCAAGCACATGATCAAAGTATGTGTACATTTCAATTGCGTTGCATTTGGTTATTCCTGAAAAACTAACAGCGTTACTGGCGAGAAATATTCCGGGAAAATAAGCAAGTGGGCTACCGTTGGAAATGTTGGCCTGCATCTTACACAGGTTAGGTTATTATTACTAAAAAATTACTTACATATGTGTTAAAGCAAACTATTCATTTTAAGGGGTCATAAGCGTTTGAGGCCATTCACTCAATCACATTTGTAGCGTTCCACAATGAAGGAAGATGTTCAAAAAATTATATCGGTTTTTTTACCCTGTAAATAGCTATTATTAGCCGCATTCTGAATGACACACCACAGATAAGATGTCAAAGTGAGAATATGTGTAAACTACAGTGAAACTAATGCACTGATAATGTACTAAAACAAGAACTCTTTTCTGGATGGAGGTATACTTCTATGTAGTTCTGTTTCTCTGTCATTTCAATAATCGTTCACTTTGTTGACATGCACAACATACGATGGCATGTTTTGCTTCTTTCCTTATTTCTCACGTTTATGGGCTAACAAAGAACACACAGGTAAGCTTTTTGCAAACTTGAACATTAAAAATTCGCGTACTAGTTGAAAGCTGAACATGTAACGAACAAAAAGCAGTACCAGAAAGCGAACAAACATATCGATACGAATATAGTAAAAGTGGAATAAAATGCGCCACGAAAGCTTCCTTTTCACATTCCATACTTTTCTTCTTCTTTATTCGAAATGCATCAATAAAAAACAAGTTACATTAACGAGGCTAAATGTGTAATATTACTAGAGCAAATACGCATTCAAAAACAGAGAAACGTTCGCAATTGCCATCCTGACACGATGTTATTCAAGCAAGCACCGTAATTTGTATTATTTAAAACAGTTGTTGCATGCACACGACGGAAATGATGAGCAAGAAGCAATCGTAAACAGCAGTCTATCTTGGGCTACTTAAAATGGCGGCAGGCCCCGCCCACTCTGGCTTCAAACCAACATACAGCCTTAGCCTAGACCGCCATCTCCTCTTTTTACCTCCATGATGCCTTTGCAATGGATAATCTGTGGTAACCTGTGACACCATTTTTCAATGTTGATGGGTTGTATACCATTCTTCAGTATTACCTGGCAGCGACTTCATCTCAAGCCTGGAAGGAAGAGCATACAGACGCCAATTTAAAAGGATAATTTACTAGCTGGACCTGCGGGAAGGAAGGCCATGTGTCAAGAAATTGCCGAACAACGGAGAAGAAAAACAACGAGCAAAGCAAAGGTAACTGCATTCGTTGTTACCGAATGGAGGAGCACATGAAAAAGCTGCACATGGTTAAGTTGTTTGCGAGACTATACTGAATGCTGATATAAGCGATGTATGGTTTACCGACATCGGGGCGTCGTGGCACGTTACTTTTCGGTGGGAATCACTCAGTGAAGTTCGCGAATGTCAGCTCATTGAAATATCACTTTAAGATAACACTAAATGCGAAGTGAAGGGAGTTGGAACAACTAAAATAAATAATTCGTGTAGGGGCGCTGGGAAGATGAAGGAATTGTGATGTGCTATATGTCCCGAAAATAAGGAAGAATTTGTTTACTGTCGGTGTTAACGACGAGAGGTTTTGATGTGAGCTTTGTACAGGGTGATCAAAAAGTCAGTATAAATTTGAAAACTTAATAAACCACGGAATAATGTAGATAGGGAGGTAAAAATTGTCACACATGACTGGAATGACATGGGGTTTTATTAGAAAAAAAAAACAGAATTCACAAAATGTCCGACAGATGGCGCTTTATCTGATCAGATTTTCAATAATTACCATAACAAAGTAAGACAAAGCAAAGATGATGTTCTTCACAGGAAATGCTCAATATGTCCACCATTATTCCTCAACAATAATAATGTTGTGAACAGCACTGTAAAGCATGTCCGGAGTTATGGTGAGGCATTGGCGTCGGATGTTGTCTTTCAGCATCCCTAGAGATGTTGGTCGATCACGATACACTTGCGACTTCAGGACAGCAAAACGTCAGGGACTGTGCATGACAATCATGCATAAAAGGAGCTGTAATGAGAGAGAGAATCAGATGCACCAGCAGTCGCAGCGTGTTGACGTTACCTGAAAAGGCGCTTTTAGTGAAGCTGTATTATCAGAATGCGGAATGTGCTAGTTCAGCGTTATGATCCTATCGCCATAGGAAGGGGATTCGAAAGGGTAAAGGTCCATTGACAAATGCAGCTGTGGTGAGAATGATTTTGAAGTTCGAAGCCACGGGTTGTTTGGACGATAGACCCTGTAGTGGCCGACCGAGCACAAGGCGTAATGCTGCTGAGACAGTTCAGGAAGAAATGGAAAATGTAGCGGGTTCGTCTATGCACGGGGAAGTCAGCGCTCGTGCAGTCGCACGTCGCACCTGCATTCCATACACTACTGTTTGGTTGGCATGCTATCCGTACAAAATCCATCGGCATCATGAACTGTTACCTGGCGATTTAGTGAAGCGTAGGGCATTTGCAGAGTGGGCGTTTCAAACGATGGCGGAACATGACGATTGGATGAGTAACGTGTTGTGGACCGACGAAGCTCATTTCACACTCTGAGTGTCTGTCAACGCCCACAACTGCAGAATTTGGGTTACCGAAAATCCTATAACTGTCGTGGAAACTCCATTGCACGAAGAGAAAGTCACGGTATGGATCGCTTTTAACACATCTACCGTTTTCTGGCCTTTTTTCTTCGAGGAAATGCCTGATTCTGGTTTTGTAACTGCTACCGTGACGGATGAGAGGTACGCCGATATGTTACAGAATCGCATCATCCCCAGCCTGGCTGATAAACACCTGCTGGAACGCACGATGTTTATGTAGGATGGCGCTCCACCCCATATTGCTAGACGCGTGAAAGATCTCTTGCGCACGCCGTTTGGTGATGGTCGTGTGCTTAGCCGTCACTTTCGTCATGCTTGGCCTCCCAGGTCCCCAGAGCTCAGTCCGTGGGATTATTGGCTTTGGGGCTACCTGAAGTCGCAAGTGTATCGTGATCGACCGACATCTCTATAGATGCTGAAAGACAACATCCGATGCCAATGCCTCACCATAACTCCGGACATGCTTTACAGTGCTGTTCACAACATTATTCCTCGACTTCAGCTATTGTTGAGGAATGGTGGTGGACATATCGAGCATTTCCTGTAAAGAACATCATCTTCGCTTTGTCTTACTTTCTTATGCTAATTATTGCTATTCTGATCAGATGAAGCGCCATCTGTCGGACATTTTTTGAACGTTTGTATTTTTTTTTGTTTCTAATAAAACCCCATGTCATTCCAAGCATGTGTGTCAATTTGTACCTCTCTATCTACATTATTCCGTGATTTATTCAGTTTTCAAATTTATACTAACTTTTTAATCACCCGGTAGATAATTTTGTAAGCGATTCTCGGGTTGGATGAGTCATTGCCCAAGGAACAAAAGAAGAAAACGAGATTTGCAGAACGTTTTTAGCATCGTAGACCTAATGTGAAGTGAATTAGTCGACCGCAAATAGCCTCAAAACCTGGCTCGAAACACTGGGTCACATGAAAGTCAAACTGCTTGACAATTTGACAAAAATAGGTGTTATCAAAGGACGGAGGGCATGTTTGATCAGCCGTCACTTTTTGTGAAGCGTGTCGATATGGAAAGTCTCACCGTTTGTGTTTTAATAAGAAAATCTAAGTGAGAAATTCGAAAAGACGTCTCGGATGAGAAGACCATATCAGCTCCAGATAACACGCCCGACGAAACCAATTAAGGAAATGTAAGCAGCAATGAAGATAACGCTGAAAACGAACAACAAATGACTGACGCCAGTGAACTTGAGATCATAGTTAAGGATGTGGGTATTGCTAAAGACAAGGAGGAGGGACCCGTAGTTACAAATGAAGAGCTTGGAAACCACACCCCGAAAACTGATTTGGAGGCAGCCACAGAAACAGAGCCAAAATACTTTGCTTTGCGTACTTGGGCGCTTAGAGTTCAGCTGCTCCAACAATATATTTATTTGTAACTGCATTCTTAGCAATAAACATCGAAATCATAGCCAGGATGTATCTCTACAGACAGTTTGCAATGTCTCAGATACAACATGTTCACGGTTGGTGCACAATCCCCTATGAAGGTACACATCTCACATAGTACTTGGTTGACATAAGTAACCAAAATGTGAACTCAGATTCACACGTTACAGATCCAAATTTGTTTGCTACTTGGGAAAGGGGTTGGGGAATTGGATGTTGAATTAAATGAGACTAACAAACTGGAGGGATATTTTAATGAATAATTTGAATGTTGGAATTCGATGTAAAGGTCGCATTTTTATACGGAAAAGTAAATAAGGAAATTTGTGTGCTGGAGCTGCAAGGTGCAATATGTAAGCAAGCTTAAAAAAATAATGTATGGTTTAAGGTGGGTTGTCCATTGTTAAAATCAAACGTTTTGTAAATTCTTAATGAAACTCGATTTCAAAGAGAATGACGCTGATAAACGTATCTTCAATGAGAAAGTTGGAAATAATTTAGTACTATTGGCTTTGTATGTATGCAATAGGCTGTTGGCAAAGAATATCTCAAAGACATAGTAGAAGAAACGGCGAAAATGTTTGTAATAACTGTTTCCGAAGTGGAAATCCTTCCCAGAATGGCAATTGAACGAAACAAAGAAGAAGAAAACATTGTTTGTCCGCCAAACAACATAGGCAACGCGCATCCTGAAACATTTCGACTTGAAAAATTTGAATCTTGTATTTGTTCGTGTGGATCCAAATGTAAAATTGTACTCACCAGATGAAAATCCACCACTTGCAGCGAAATTTATAATCTGGGAAGCAGTTGGTTCACATTTGTTTCTCATGACTATTAGCCGACCAGATCTGGCTTTCGCAGGGAATGCCTTGACCAAGTACGTGAATAATCGTCATGATTGTCATTGCCACGCCGTCGTACGCGTTTTCAAGTAAGTGCAAGCAAGACACGAAAGACTTTGGTTTATTGTGCAGAATAACGAAGATAAGATGATTCTGTACAGGTACGCGGGAGATACAGTAACAAGGCGATCGACTTCCGGTTTTGTTTCTCTGTTATCAAATGGATCGATAACGTGGTCCTCTCAGCGTCAAGGAATGGTGACTTTGAGCACCACAGATGTGGATTCACGGCAGTCTGCATGGCTATAAATGAAGTGATATGGCTGCGAAATCTGCTAAGTAATTTTGGAAATAAATATGGTCCAGCAACCAAAACATTATATGGATGACCAGAGCGCAGTAGGACTCATAAAAATCCGGAATTTTATAAAAGCTCGTAACACATTGACATTCGATATAATTTCGTAACTAAGAGAAAAGTATGAGAAGGGAGCTATCATTATTAGGGATATTCCAAGTGAAAAACAGTATGCAGACATCTTCACCAAACCATTGAGAAAAAATAGGTTGTGATGTCGTGCACAAGCTTAAACATTGCCATAAATAGTTTTTAAAGTGCAGAACAGTGGGAGTGTTAAAACTAAAATGTAATTTACGTTTTTAAGATCTTTGTGACTAAAATATTGATAGCTCCACAGTCGCATTTATTTTGATGTTTCTTGGGCATTGCCACTTTTTCATTATTCGTCAGGTGTCTGCCATTCACTGTGCTTTGTTTTGTATTAAGACACCATAAAAGTTGTTCATTTGCATTAGTGTATTCCATAAACCGTAACAGGTTACTTACAGTCCCTTGTAGCTTATGGAACAGTTTTCTGTGGCAAATCTTAAAGTAAATTAAATTTTAAATTACAGAGAATGGCTATTCGAATCTTGCCTTGAAACTATCGCCATATTTCTCCTGTCCTATCGAAAGTGTTAGAGAAAATTGCCTCAAACACGGTTTCAAAATTTTATGTAATAATAATATTATTATAAGTAACCAATCTGGATGCACCAAGGAAAAACACTATGGATGCAGTGAACAACTTTGTTGAAAATGTATGCAAAGCATTGGATCAGGTGAGTAAAGTTGCAGATATCTTCTGCAATCTTAAAAAAGCGTTTGACTCCAGAAACTGTGCTACGCTTATCTACAAATTAGATAAATACAGGAATAAGGACATTGCTCTGAAATTGCTTACTTGTTGCCTCCAGAACAGAAAACAAAGGCTAGCGGACATTTCAAATGCAGTGAATTAACATTCTCAGTGGAGTACAGTGCCACAAACTATCCTCGATGCATTTTAGGGGCAATCTTGTACCTATTCTACGTAAATGACTTCCCCATAAACATAAATTCCACACCTGTTTGTAGCCAACAGCCTTGCTGCAGTGGGATCACCATTTACCATCAGATCATCAAAGTTAAGTGCTATTGGCTTGGCTAGTACCTGGATGTGTGACTCCTGGGTCTGCTGATCACTGTTGCAAGTGGGGTGCACTTAGCCCTTGTGAGGCCAATTGAGGAGCTACTTAGCTACCTGACTGAGAAGTAGCGGCTCCAGTCACGAAAGCTGGTAACAGCAGGGAGAGCAGTGCACTGACCATATGCCACACTCTACCCACATCTAATGCCTACCAGCAGAGGATGACACGGCGGTCGGTCGGTACCGTTGGGCTTTCCGAGACCTTTTTGTATGGAGGAGTTCTGTTTGCAGACAACATTTCTTAAATTTGTAGATGATGATACAGAAATAATCCGAGCTTTATCATAAGCACACTGGATACCCTAGAAAACTGGTTCCAGTAAATGGGTTGAAACTGAACATTGCAAAAACCCATACCGTACTTTTTGAAATGTATGGCGCTTAAAATAAAACATAAAAATCAACTTACAGAAGACGTTGACATGATTATATTCATTAGACTAGATGTGGCCAAGAACATAACCTGGAGCACACAAATTGACTTCTTACAAAATAAATTAAGCAACTTCACGTTTGCAATACAAATTCTATCACCTTCTACTGACATGAGTATATGAAAAAAAACATATCACAGTTCTTTTGGATCTTTCATCTGATGTGGTATAATTTTTTGAGTAAGTTCAAATAGTGTATGTCGAATACTGAAACTCCTGGAAAAAATTTCCAGATACATGGGTACTGCACAACAAAAAGAATCTTGTTGCCCATTATTTCAGAAACTACAAACTCTAACTGTTCTCACTGTATACATTTACGAAACTGTAATCTTCTACACAGCAGATGAAAATTATTTGAGGAGAATCATTTTAACCACACACAATGCGAGACAAAAAACGAATTTTGTGGTGTTCACACACCAATTGAAATTATATGCACAGACTCCACAGTATATTTAGATGACAATATGCAATAAATTAATTGGCAAAAACGTATCTAGCATGAAGCCAGAGAGTCTAAAGACAAAGCTACTGAAATTTTTGTGTGAGAAATATTACTATTCAGTAGAGGGAATTTATAAAGTATGCAATGAAAATTTGAGCTAGGTGTAACTTAGTACTAGATTTTTATTATTGTGTATAGATATAACAAAATTGTGTTGCTATTAGGATGCTGTTATTAACATCAGTTATTCTATGTTTATGATGGTTTTTACAACAGATTTTGATGTGTGTCCTGTGCTTGAATCAAATGATTTAGATTACCGTATGTGCATTATGAGAATAACAAATCACAATTCACAGCTCATGTAGCTCTATGAGGACTCACTTCAAGCCCCTATTTTTTTTAAAATAAAGTGTCCTCACAATAGAACTCCCAATACATATACAAATGTGTGCTGATTAAAAGAACTAAATGTAAGTACCTGTGAACTAGTAGCAGCTACCATAGTTCTAACATGCACCACTGTGGGTCACTCCATGTATAATGAGCAAGAGCAACGTGTATTCACAGAAAGATTTCTTCTTGAGAAGTGTTTCTACAGTGTAAGAGAATAGGTCAGCTTACAGAAAGACTAGGCCCACATTTATTTTTATATTATTTAATCTGTTAATGGACATAGCACCTATGGTATATTCTCTTTGCACAAGAATTTTCTGTGGCTGGATTCTTGTTTCCTCTGTTTTAGATAGAGTGCAGTACAACACCTCAGAATGTTGTAAATGATAATCTATATCTGTGCATAGCTGGTAGTTCCTATGGATGTTATTTATTATTGTTTTTATTTATGTGTGTGTTCTGATTATTATGTACATGCATTAGTATAGTAAAATGTTTCTTTTCTGTAAATTTAAACCATGAGCACTTTATGGAATGCTAAAGTAAAGAACAACATTTTACAAAATGCATCACACTGTGCTGTCTGTGAAAATGATATTTATTTTGCTACCGGTTTTGGTCTTAAACTGTCTTCAAGAGCAGAAAACTTATTTCAGATTTAACACGTCATATATGTTTGATATACATTACTTCTGAAAACCATGATTGCCAATATAAATGGAAAATTGTAGCAACATTACAGTGCGATGGCTCACTCAGGAGGAGGAAACTGCTCCAAAATAAAATTTACTGATCTTACTTTTTATTATAGGAAATGAATCAATAAATACGAGGAGTGTTTTTTAAGCAAGTACCGTTTTGCAATTTAAAAAAGACATGTTAAGCCATCTCAATAATTTTATTTTTACATGAAAGCCTGTACCTTAATCTACTTTTCTACATAATTTCCGTCAATATTGAGGCACTTGTCATAACGTTGTACTAGTTTTTGAATATCCTCCTCATAGAAGTCTGTCGCCTGACTTGTTAACCACTGCATCACCGCTGTTCTGACTTTGTCATAGTCTTGAAGACGCTGACCGCCCAGGTGTTTCTTCAAGTGTAGGAACAGATAGTAGTTACTGAGCGCAAGGTCGGGGATGCACGGAGAATGATTTAGAGTTTCCCATCGAAGAGATGTGATGAGATCTTTGGTCTGATTCGCCACATGCGGACGGGCATTGTCTTGCAGCAAAACGATGCCCTTGCTCAACCTGCCACGTCTTTTGTTCTGAATTGAATGGCGCAGATTGTGCAATGCCTTAAAGTAAGCTGCTGCATTGATTGTCTCATTATGAGGCAGAAATTCCACAAGCAATACTCCTTTTCTGTCCCAAAAAACTGTGCACATGACTTTCCGAGCAGAAATTGTTTGCTTAAACTTCACTTTTCTGGGTGAATCTGAATGCCGCCATTCCATGGATTGTTGCTTTGATTCTGGTGTGACGTAGGCCACCCATGTTTCATCGCCCGTAACAGTGTGGCTTAAGAAATCATCACCATTGTTGTGGCATCGCTCAAGGAAAGTCAATGCACTGTCTAAGCATTTGGTTCTGTGCACATCCGTCTACATTTTCGGTACCCAATGCGCACGCAATTTTCGGTTATTCAAGTGCTCGGTCACAATGCCATACAAAACACTACGAGAAACATTAGGAAAGACATCCCACAAGGAGGAAATCGCAAAGCATCTGTTTTCTCTCACCTTATAGTCCACTTCCTGCACCAGACTTTCATTAACGACCAAAGGACGCCCACTCTGTTGTTCATCATGCACATTTGTGCGGCCATCTTTAAATGCTCTTACCCACTTTCTTACCATTCCATCACTCATAATGTTTTCCCCGCAAATTGCATAGATCTCACGATGAATATCGATCGCTTTTAGTCCTTTAGCACTAAGAAATCTTATAACAGCCTGTACTTCACAGTCAGCGGGACTCACGATTATCGGAGGCATCTTAAGCACTCGGTACACAACGTAAACAAAGAAGAATCAGACTGTAATGGCGTCAGTGCGTAGACAACAGATGTAGGTACCCAGTGCACATGCACAGAACGCCGGCCGCAGCGTTGCAGCCGCGGTGTGGCAAAATGGTACGTACTTAAAAAACACGCCTCATACTGATCACTTCCTTCTATCCTGTGGAATCTAAAGAAAAGGCTAACCAGTTTAGATATTGATCAGTACACTGGTCTTTGTTGGGTCAAATTACTGCATCTCCATGAGCATGACCTTGAAAACTTTGGAGCAGCACGGAGTACTGCGAAGCATGTGCAGTAGCAGGCTATGACATCATATGGGCATTGGCCCGTGTGTGGCGCCTCTAGTTTTTTCTGTAATCTTGCTACGATTTTCCATTTATATTGGCAACTATGGTTTCCAGAAGTAACATATGTCTAAGCATGTAAGACATATGTTAAATCTGCGATAAGTTTTTTGCCATTAAAGATGATTTAAGACCAAAAGTGGTAGAAAATTAATATCATTATCACAGGCAGCACAGTGTAATATGTTTTGTGAAATTCGTACATGCTGTTGACCAGCACCTAAACAAGATGTACAGTTTTCTAAAAAAGAACAGTTTATTGGCCCAGGCTACCCATTGCACATACTAAATGCAGTCTGCTAAAAATGGTGAAAGAAAACAGTACCTAAGTACTGTGATCTATTTGGAGCCGGAATTGTAGCATTAAGTTCACAACCAGCCATGAACTATAAGTTTTTTTATCAACCAGGTAATTAATTTCGGTGATTATGACCAACTTCAGAAGTAAATAATTACATACTAGGGTAGCTTGATGTATAATGTCTCCAAATTACTTAAAATACAGAATTAGAAATCATTATCAGCAAATAAATGGTAGCATTTTCATACCTGAGTGGATCCGGTACACTACATAACTGGTGCCATTGGGTATAAAGATGGTACAGTCAGATTAATCAGCCATACAGGCTTCATCACGAAATGTAAAAATTTTTTGAGTGCCATGGATACTATTATGCAGGACATGTTGACAATTTACAGTAACGAGATATACTGCTGTGCAGCGATGAATGACATGCTTGCACCCTGGTCTTTTCGTTTCACATAACTGAACCAGTGTATGTCCTCCCCAGTGGTGGGTGGATTGTGTGGACACAGTTTGCCCATTTTAAAAATATTAGTTCTGTTTAATTGGTGAGCTGCACACCTATTTTAGGTTTTAAATGTGTTGCATAACGGTACTGAATTTTTTGTGACATGGTACTATATTTTTATAAAACATCCTTTGTTACAATTTGTTTTAACTCTAGCTCATAAGTAAATACTCTGGACACTAGCGCTGAGTCACATTTTGTTGGTTTCTATGTATATGCTTGAGTGCTAGTTCATAGGATCATGTTTGGCCAATGGATCATGCGGGCGCGATGTGTGCTCTCAGGGGAAGGCACTTTTATGGTTTGTTTCATTAGCAAGCTGCAGATTTTGATTCAACAATCGACTGTATTGTATAATGATGCAATGTAATGTTGTAATGCAGCTAGCATTTTTAATAAAGCCTCTTTCCTTACAACATTTTATTACATTACATATAATCATAATAATATGCGTTTTCTGGTTTATTTGCACTAAGTTCTATTGGAAAGATACTGTACAGTCCCTTAAAAAGCGCGTTTCTTTGAAGTCGTGTGAACTGATGTACAGCAGTGACATGTCACATCACTGCCTCTACATCTACATCTACATCTATGTGATTACTCTGCTATTCACAATAAAGTTTCTTACAGATGTATAGTAGTGCAAAAATGCTGATCCTGGCACATTTTTATATGGAATTGATCTGCTAGTTAGTGAAATTGATCATCCCTTCGCTTAACCTATTGTCCTGCTAAGTGGTTTATGACTCCATAGATGTTGATTTACAACCCCCTGAGGCTAATCCATCCTTCTGAGAAACCCACCCACCCCTTCCCCTCCCCCTCCTCCTTTCCCACCCTGAAGGAAAAACACTTTTTTGTCGTCCCTTAGCCCACCTGAAAATTGGCAGGGGCCAATAGGAACACAGGAATGCTACATCCAGTCACATTATCATGACATCAGCTGGATATAAGACAGATGTGCTCTCAGTCACAGTCAGTCAGTGGAAGAAACATGAAGCATCAACAGCAGCCAGCAGTCAAGATCCTCATCTATCTCCATCTCATGGGAAAAGCGTTAAAGTAAGTACATGTCTTTGTTCAACTCCATGTCTTTGATTGGGGATTTTTGTTTTTCTTATTCTTCTTTATTCAGTCATCTCCAGCATGTCCAGGTCAACAGCAGTCACTGCCAGCTCATCTGGACCTTCAGCGACCTCATGCCTGTCAGGACCAGCAATGGCAGCTGCACCATGGGATTCTGACCAGCGTATTGGAGCATGACAATGAACTACTATTATCCATTCTGCTCATTGATGAAGACACTCCTATACCAAACAGTGCAGGTCATTACTGGTTTCCAACATATGCACCATCCCAGAACATTCTGGTGTTACTGCAAGGACAGAGCGTTGATGTGGTGGATGAGATACTGCGGATTCCTCCCAGTGTTCTGCTTTTCACTTCAACTTACAGTTTAACAGTTAATGGTTGAGAGCAATTAAATACTGGTATAGAAGCATCAGTGGACAGTGACTCTGACATGTTGTGTTAGAGATTTAACATGCACTGAGAAGTGTTAAGGTGCAGTTTACAGTGTTGTAATGGGATGAAGTGTGTCATGTAGAATTCTACATCAATCAACAGATAAACTCTGAGTATTCTCCATCTCGTTCATCCCTGGACATTTACTCTGCTGGTCTGACACTATCTATTACATCATTGAACAACGGTATGGCACTCATGGTGATATCGGGTAGTCTATCCATTTATAAACAACACTCCACTATTACAAATGGCTTGGCATAGAGGTGGTGTTATAAAGACCGAACCATGGGCGGAATTATGTTCAAATTGTGTATAAAGACATTGTGAACTATCTCTGTACATATAGTGTGCACGTAGACGATTTAGATCACTACATCAACATGATGCCAAAAAGAAGAAGCTAAATCAGTTTGAGACAATTACCACTGAATTCTATGCATATGACAAAGCTTTATTTGCTAAATGCAGTACAGGTATGAAGATAAAGAAAGAACCAGTTGCTTTTTTGATGCACTGCATCCTGTGTATGACTGCTGAATAAAAATATGTTTATTACCACAAACTGTGTTTTATGTTTTCATACCTCTTGTAATAATGTTACTGCTACCAGTATTTTCACTGCGGTGTCTAGAATATCACAGCAGCACCAAGCTGTCTGAATCACCTTGTCACCACAGTCAATGTCTTCAGTCTTATTAAACTGAATGATAGATCATACTTTCAAGACTATATATATATATAGCTTAGTTAAAGAGATATATTTCTGCAAAAGCCCATTGCACACCAAAACCTGCTGTAGTCGGTATCATGATGGGTTGGGTGAAACATCAAGACTTTGTTGTAAGCTTCTGGTGCTGTGATGATGCAGAAGAAGACCAGAAGAAGAAGGATGGGATACTCCTACTCAATAATAAACGAGCGATAACTGTAGGTCCATCCAACTATGGGAAGACAAATTTTCTCACGTCATTGCCAACACATTGGGATGAAGTCTGCTTTGAGCATATATGTGTATTTTCAAAAACGATTTTTCAGCTGAAGTACTAGTTACAGCAAAATATACCATGGTGTAACATTCAGTGAATGCAGTCAAACCCATCGGCCAGAAAAAGTAAAGCCAAGCACCATGTTCATATTTGACGATGTTGCTGTGAAAACCCAAGATCAAAGTCTATGATATTTCTGTTTTGGTCATCATATGGGTGTTCATGTATTTTATTTGAGTCAAACATATTCCAGAATCAGAAAAAAGTTGGCGCAGGATAATGCAAACGTCATTTTAGCTTTCAAGCAAGACAGTTTGTATTAAGCCACATTTACCAGGCACATGTAGGAATTGACACGTCATTGAATTATTTTGTAAAGATATTTGCAGATTGATAGAATCACACAGACAAGGTTTTCTCTTTATTGGTAAATCAAGGAAAGTGAATGAGGGTAGGTACAGACAGAACTTCCAAGAGTTTCTTTGCGTTTAGATATGAGAAAAGTGATGAGTACATTAGTTTACATCATTGCATGGATGAGTTTGCTCAGCACTCAGTCTGAGAGAATAGGTGTGCATAGATGGAGATGGAAAATTTCAATTTCACGAACTTAAAGTTAAGGAGCTACAGATGTGTACCCAGACCCTTTTGAGATTGATCAATGACTTCAGTGCTAGGGTTAATGAACTGTAGATGTACACCCACATCATTCTCAGAAAGAAAGCAGACGACCTAACAGTGAAGGTTGATAGAATTGAAACGAATGTACATGACTAAAGTCTAAAAATTGATAAAATTAGACAGAATGTATATAATGTGCACCATAGGGAGGAGTCCGCTTAGTATATAACAAGATGTCGACTAAGCATGAGGTCATCATGGCACAAAAAGCTGCTGAAGAGAAATTACGACTGCCAAGGTTACGACATTTGGATTGAGAGCAGACACTGAGAGAAACCTTTAAACCAGTTCCTGAACCTGTCAATGACCTCTCAGTGAAATTGCACAATGACGACAGTGTTGCTGACTTCATTAACCATCACAGTGATGCTAGGTTAGACTAAACATTCGGTATCTGCGGTGAAAAACTATCCACATTTCCCACACAGCCTATAAATTTAAAAGAAAAGAACAATGCAGGTAGGTGATAGGGAATTTCAAAGAGTAACTGGTCTAATGGACATCATTCCCAAAATCCCACAAAAACTCTAAATTATTCCTCGAAAGATCTGGAGGTGTACGGTGAAACACTGCAACTGACCCCTGTACATAGGAAAGTGAGAAACTGCTGCAGTGCGACGTACAGAACCATTATAAAAACGTATTAGATGTTCGATATAGCACTGGTGATGGTATTGACATCCAACATAAAAAAGTCAGCAATCAGCCTGCACTGTATATGTCTACGATGATCCCAATGAGCTAATAGATAGACTACAACTGCTCATGACATCAGCTGCTGCCGGTAATACTGCTCATTCGAATGAGGTTGTTTCAGAAACCTCCAAGCTTAGAGAGAGAGGTATAATAGAATAAGTATGGAGATAGTAGTTCTACAGCTGCACAAACCAGCATGCAAAACATACCTTTGTAGGCATGTTATGATTAAAGGTTTGGATGACTTACGGCAGGCTGATCTCATAGATGTGTGGGGGTATTCACATGCAAATAATGGATTCAGATGTATTTTAATGGTTATTGATACATACTCCAAATTTGCCTGGGCATTACCTGTTCAAACAAAAATGGGGAGTGATGTCGTGGAGGTGCTCAAGTGTTTGTTGCAGATGGGGACAAGTCAATGCCCAGACAACCTCCACACTGATCAAGGAAGAGAGTTCTACATTAGGTATCTCAAGATCATGATGCAGTGGTATGGAATAAATCACTACTCAACAGTCACCCACCTGCAGGCGAGTAGTGTGGAACGTCTGAAGAGAACAATAAAAGGACACATGAGGATATATTTTAATCTTTGCAATTCATAGAAATACATTCCAGAACTCATTGCAAGTCTAATTGAGCCAAACATAGTACAATAAAATAGAGCCCAATTCTTGTTAGTGATAATGGATTCATGGGTACGATATATTACTCTATTAAAATGCTAGACTCACAAAAAAGCGACATTTAATATGGGCGACTTTGTATGTATCTCAAAACATGAGAAAGCATTTGAGAAGCCATACCTCACATACCGGTCAGATGAGAGATTCATAGTTTCCAAAGTGCAAAGAATAAGTCTTAGACCTTACATCTTACGGGATGGGAGGGCCACTGAATTTTCAGGACCTTTTTACACAGAGGAAACGCAGTAGATCTCAGAACCACATGTGTTTCTCATAGAGGATGTCGTAAGATGTTGAGGGAATAGAGCACTCGTTTAAAGGCTTGATTTTCCTGCATCCAAAACAGCTGGATTGTAACTGACGATCTGCTGTATAATAGGGTGCACAGAACACAACCAATAGAGTGACATGCACAATAGGAGATACACTATAGGAGAAGGTGGTATTCTCGACAAATTTCCAGTTGAAGTGCACATTCTCGGCTATAATTACTGTGGACCTGGTACAAAACTTCAAAAAGTTTGGCTCATAGTGATAAGGGGATTAACCCACTTGATGAGGCGCGTTTGGAACACGACATTGCATATGCAAAACATAAAGATCTCCTCATCACACTGTAGATCGAATTTCGGCTAATAAAGCCAAGGCAGTACGTGCAAGAAAGGATACTGGCATAGGGTTGCGTATTGCAGCATTTGTAGTTGATAAAACCATACGTAGTAAAATTAAGTTGGGCTTGAATGTGATTTCAAGCAAGTGGGGAAAGGACTACATCTGAAACCATACAAGAAGGAATAGCTCTTTTCATAACCAAAACAAGCCCATTAGCTCTCCTACCACATAGACCGTTTATAAATACAGGTCTGCCCTAGTTTGTTAACAAAAAATTCAGCATTCCAAGATTATGTGATGTGTTTATGTGGGATACATTACCGAAGGCTATGAAGAAATCCAGAGATTGTGGAATTGTGAATTTAGATGTCGCTGTGGGATCAGGAACCAACTGGATGGTGCATGATAACAGAAATACAAGTAACCTTTACTATTTTGACTCATTTGGAGACCTGGAGCCAACAGAAGAATTACAAAAATACTTCACCGACAGAAGATGTGTGTTCTATGTGTGGCCATCTGTGCATTATGTTTGTCCTAACGTTTATCAAGAAGAATATATAAGGAGGTGCGTTAAACATCCACTGATCAGTTGAGGTTCAGATGCAATGTTGTATACTCTGACTTGAATAGAACAATAGTCAGTATTACGCATGGCTTACTTTCCACCAACTGGTTTAAGCAACAGGGAGTGGAGTATTGTGCTGATTGGACTGGAGACATGCAACAGCATTCCGAATATCGCAGAGGCTAACAATAAATTTCGTCTGGAAATTAATGGTAGAAGACAAATTGTGGAAATAGAACCTGGCGCATACAATATTGACGATTTAAACGACGGTCTAAAATGGTCTGGAAAAGGGGCTGTGCTACATGCAAACATCAATACACTTCAGTCTGAAACAGACACCGAATGAAGTGATTGACTTTGACCAGAAAGATTCAATAGTACAATTACTGGATTTCCAAAAGGACAGGTTTAGAAGAAGAATCCTAATAAATTTTACAGATCCAACCAGTCAGTGGATATACTTCTTGTCAGTACAATCCATGTGGAGTTTAACATTGCAACAAACTCTTACATCGACAATAGATTGATTCATACAATTTATTGGTTCTTCCCACCAGCTGTAACAGGGTGTAAGATCGTTGAGGCCCCTACCACCGCTATTTAGGTCTAAGTAACAGTTCAGACATTGGACTATCTGAAACTGAGTATGTGAACCAGAATAACCAACTAATCTACTTTCATGGCGAGGAAATCATTGTACAACTACATATAAAGTGGAACCAGCAATGACTTCGAACATGCAGGGACCCAGAAGTGGTAATGACCTTCAACTGGCCAGGAACTGCAGTGGACCCGATAATGACATGTAGTGACAATGAAGACCCCATCTTGCTGGGAGACCAAAAGTGGTACCAGCGACATTCAGCCAGCTGGGACTCACGGCAGCTTCCCCGCGTCTTCGTATTGTCAACAAAGACAGGATGGGTGTAAGATATAAAACCAATGTGTGCAATGAATATGCGACACTTCACAACAGAAAGCAAGCAACACATGCAGATTATGAGTTTTTTAAATCAGTAGGTCTGTAACCTCACAGTGACATTGTTCGATGTAACTAACCTGGTGGAATATGCCGAGCATATTATACGCCAGGAATACTCCTCACACAAACCTTATGCATCAATCACATTTAACAAGGACAATGAAATTAGGGTTGCCATCCAAAACAAAGACGTTTTAACCCTCTCATGCAAACGTTTCATATGTCTTGATGGGTCATTTACGAAAATGAATGGTACTGCTACAGTGACATCCAAAGTTACACATAATGCTTTAGTGTTCCTGTTTCATGAGATACAATATGAACTTAATGGGGTTGCGAGTGGTTGTACACATAATGTAGGCATAACATAAACTCTGAAAACTTATGTCTCAGGTTCTCCCTCAGATCTGAACGATATAGCAAATGCTGGATGGTTCATAGATGAGCCAGTGTATAGATAAGTGGGAGAGTACAAGAGACTTACTGTGTGTATATCTCTGAATTTGTTTATGGGATACTTTGAAGATGTGGCGAATTGTTCTGAATGCTAAACAGGAACTTATTCCGGTAAAGAGTGCAACAGATAACAACTCATACGTTCAAGAAGATCAAGAGGACAACGAAATCACCACAATAAAATAATACAGAAAATGTCACAAATCACTGTATCAGATGAGCAGCATTTGAAGCTCTTAATGGACCTGAATTCCAGTGTATTTCTACCGTTATCTCTCCGTTTATGGGATAACATGGGCTGTTAAAACCTCAGCTCAACTGGAGACACCCAGGTTCATCATACTTGCATTTCAGAGCAATAGAAGAGGGAATATAGCAAATGATTACACAAAATTTGACAATTGCAGGCTAGCTAATGCCAAAGTCTTCCTGAACTCTGAATTCTACCCATATCATATCTATGCCTGCAGTGGAATGAAAATGTATGCAGTCTAGCATATGGCACATATGTGAGGTTCCATGTGTCAAACTATGAGGATGAAGTATGTCTCCTCAGCCCATGGACATTGAAGCAGCTGGCTCCAATAATCGTAACAGACTGCTCAAAACAGAATGAGATAGTTAAATCTGGACTTATAGATGTACAAACGCAATTTGAATCCTTGGGAAATTTCCCAGAATACACTGCAGTGTATGCTCTAGTTCTACATGAGCATGTGATTAACTATTGCCCGCTCACCTGTGTTGTCCAATGAGCTGTACAAATGAACAAGTGCTGTGTCACACTTAGAGGATTTCACAACCGCATTTCAGGGTGGGAATATCATTTCAGACACTCCGGATATCTACGATGATGAGTGCAGACAGTTCATATTTAATGAAGTTGCATTTATTGTATATATAGTAGATGCAAACATTGCTTTGCCAAGGTCTTTCAAGGATGAGAAGTGTGCCAAAACATGGAAAGTGCAAAGTGTTGTCTACCATGGAATTCACTGGGATGAGCCTGGTGTTCTCTATAAAAATATGGTGACATCGCTTAGATTATTTGGCCACATATATACCATTATCTACATCAAAGGTAAGGAGAAGATCAGATGAATGTGTCGAATCTCCACGTTTCCTGTTATTCAAGTCCTAGAATTCTACAAGTGTCCAGCTCTCCATTAACTCAAGAAGAAAATGTGCAAAAATAGTGTTGTGTCTGCTTATGAAAATGTAAAATTACTTTTAAGTTGGATGAAAAATAAATGAATTTTTACTTCACAATCTGCGTATGATATCTTTTCACCCTCAGCCCCCTTGGTAATATGCACCTTTGTCCAGGTACTATATCCGTGGTTTTCTTCAAGTAGTGGTGATGTAATTTTATTCATATTACCTATATGTCTTCAGAAGTGGACACAATCATGTGCCTCCCGCTCCCATAAGGTAATTCTTACTGTACAATAGGAGTAATCCCGTGCGACCATTCTATATATTTTGTTATCAAAACTAGTGCCAGTTGTGTCTTGCACGTCCTTTATGTACACAATTGGTATAGGTTTTTCGTAAATAACAACAACAAAGAGGTATGGTAACGAATTTTTACTTTTATTCAGTCCTCATAGATACAATTTGACTCCTGAGATACAATTTGATTCTTGAGATACAATTAGGTTATAATATTCCATGCAGAGATACCTTTGTTTTACACAATAACAAAAAATTCACTGGCTGAAATATTTACCATTTTCAGATGTAGTGGGTGAGCATTAATAAAACCAACAAACTGTTGGGTACAGATTCCTCATTGGAAATGGAGAAGAAAGGTCCTATGAACATGAGTCCAGAAATGCATTGTTCCCACAGAACATGATGCTGATGAATGGAAGTTCCTCTGACCCCAAGCCATGTGTTACTTGTGTGTTGCAGGCTGTGCGACTGACACAGTATACTGTATGCAGCAGAATGGTCCAGTATTCATGTCAGTAACAAGCCGAAATGGTGTTTGTGTATGGCCAAGCAGATGGAAAATGTCGAGAGATATTATGGCTATATCAACACTCGTATCCTCAAAAACACCATCCTCTACACACAACATTTCAACCCCTTTTTGGGCGTTTGCATGATCATGGGTCTTTTCAGACAGACTAACGTGCAATGAGGCAGCGGAATGTGTATGTACCATATTTTGAGGGCCAAGTTCTGCCCCTCGACCATTTCCATCTGCTTGGCTGTTCACAAACACAATCTTGTCTTGTTCTGTCACAGTACACTGCATCAATCACACAGCCTGCAACACACAAGGAACACATGGCATGTGGTCAGAGGAACTTTCATTCGCCAGTGCCATCTACCACAGCAATGATGTAGTTCCGGAAACGTGTTCATAGGACCTTTTTTTCCTCTGATTCCAGTCAGGAATCCACCCCTACACTTTGTTGCTTTTATTAATGTTCACACTGCACGAATATATGCTAAAAACTAATGCAGAGATACTTTTATTCCTACATTACAACTAAATTCCACAGTCCGAATAGCAGCAGTTACATGGTTGTTAAACAACTATAATTCTGATGGATTGCGATATATATATATATATATATATATATATATATATATATATATATATATATATATGTGTGTGTGTGTGTGTGTGTGTGTGTGTGTGTGTGTGTGTGTGTGTGTGTATACATATCTAAAATCAAAGATGATGTGACTTACCAAACGAAAGCGCTAGCATGCTGATAGACACACAAACAAACACAAACATACACACAAAATTCAAGCTTTCGCAACCAACAGTTGCTTCTTCAGGAAAGGGGGAAGGAGAGGGAAAGACGAAAGGATGTCGGTTTTAAGGGAGAGGGCAAGGAGTCATTCCAATCCCGGGAGCAGAAAGACTTACCTTAGGGGGAAAAAAGGACAGGTATACACTCGCACACACACACATATCCATCCGCACATACACAGACACAAGCAGACATGTCTATCAACATGCCAGTGCTTTCGTTTGGTAAGTCACATCATCTTTGTTTTTAGATATATATTTCCCATGTGGAATGTTTCCCTCTATTATATATATACACTCCTGGAAATGGAAAAAAGAACACATTGACACCGGTGTGTCAGACCCACCATACTTGCTCCGGACACTGCGAGAGGGCTGTACAAGCAATGATCACACGCACGGCACAGCGGACACACCAGGAACCGCGGTGTTGGCCGTCAAATGGCGCTAGCTGCGCAGCATTTGTGCACCGCCGCCGTCAGTGTCAGCCAGTTTGCCGTGGCATACGGAGCTCCATCGCAGTCTTTAACACTGGTAGCATGCCGCGACAGCGTGGACGTGAACCGTATGTGCAGTTGACGGACTTTGAGCGAGGGCGTATAGTGGGCATGCGGGAGGCCGGGTGGACGTACCGCCGAATTGCTCAACACGTGGGGCGTGAGGTCTCCACAGTACATCGATGTTGTCGCCAGTGGTCGGCGGAAGGTGCACGTGCCCGTCGACCTGGGACCGGACCGCAGCGACGCACGGATGCACGCCAAGACCGTAGGATCCTACGCAGTGCCGTAGGGGACCGCACCGCCACTTCCCAGCAAATTAGGGACACTGTTGCTCCTGGGGTATCGGCGAGGACCATTCGCAACCGTCCTCATGAAGCTGGGCTACGGTCCCGCACACCGTTAGGCCGTCTTCCGCTCACGCCCCAACATTGTGCAGCCCGCCTCCAGTGGTGTCGCGACAGGCGTGAATGGAGGGACGAATGGAGACGTGTCGTCTTCAGCGATGAGAGTCGCTTCTGCCTTGGAGCCAATGATGGTCGTATGCGTGTTTGGCGCCGTGCAGGTGAGCGCCACAATCAGGACTGCATACGACCGAGGCACACAGGGCCAACACCCGGCATCATGGTGTGGGGAGCGATCTCCTACACTGGCCGTACACCACTGGTGATCGTCGAGGGGACACTGAATAGTGCACGGTACATCCAAACCGTCATCGAACCCATCGTTCTACCATCCCTAGACCGGCAAGGGAACTTGCTGTTCCAACAGGACAATGCACGTCCGCATGTATCCCGTGCCACCCAATGTGCTCTAGAAGGTGTAAGTCAACTACCCTGGCCAGCAAGATCTCCGGATCTGTCCCCCATTGAGCATGTTTGGGACTGGATGAAGCGTCGTCTCACGCGGTCTGCACGTCCAGCACGAACGCTGGTCCAACTGAGGCGCCAGGTGGAAATGGCATGGCAAGCCGTTCCACAGGCCTACATCCAGCATCTCTACGATCGTCTCCATGGGAGAATAGCAGTCTGCATTGCTGCGAAAGGTGGATATACACTGTACTAGTGCCGACATTGTGCATGCTCTGTTGCCTGTGTCTATGTGCCTGTGGTTCTGTCAGTGTGATCATGTGATTTATCTTACCCCAGGGATGTGTCAATAAAGTTTCCCCTTCCTGGGACAATGAATTCACGGTGTTCTTATTTCAATTTCCAGGAGTTTATATATATATATATATATATATATATATATATATATATATATATATATATATATATATATATACTGCTGGCCACCGTAAATGCAACACCAAGAAAGACAAGAGGTAGCACAACAAGATTTATTTTGTAGATAACATGTTGACCAAGTATCAAATGATTACATTTACAGACGTCTGTGACATGTGGTTCCTGCCAGAATCAGTCGCCAGATTAGCCGCCATTGTTGGAGATCACCGCTGCCACACGTCTCGGCATTGAGTCAAAGAGACGTTGGATGTGTTCCTGGGGTACAGCAGCCCAAGCAGCTTCCACACGTTGCCAAAGATCATCTGGTGTGGCAGCTGGGGATGTAATCTGGGTCACTCATTGAGCAACCATGGACCACATGTTGTCTATCGGCGAAAGATCCGGAGAGCGAGCCTGCCAGGGAAGCAATTCAATCTGGTTATTGACGAAGAACCTTTGGACATTGCGTGCCACGTGTGGTCGCGCATTATCCTGTTGAAATATGGCTGTGGCCGAGCCCTGAAGGTAAGGAAGGACAACTGGCTCCAGCACCTCGGATATGTAGCGCCGGCTATTTAAAGTACCGGCAATGCGTACTAGTAATATCCAATACCGCCCCATACCATAATACCTGGTGCAAGACCAGTGTGGCGGTGCATAATGCAGCTGTCCAGCATCCTCTCTCCACGGTGTCTTCACACTCGAATCCGACCATCGTGGTGCTGCAGACAGAAGCGTGCCTCGTCAGTAAAGACAACGTCATTCCATTCTGCCGTCCACGGCCGTCTGTCATCACACCATTGGCGACAGAGACGTCTGTGGTTCTGCGTCAATGGTAGACGAAGCAATGGACGTCTTGCGGACAGACCACTCTGCTGTAAACGGCGTCGAATGGTACGCGCAGACACTGGATGATGCGTTACAGACGCAATGTGCTGTGCTATGGTTCGGGATTTCACTGAGCGATCCGTCACTGCCATGCGTACAATTTGCCTATCAGCACGTGCACCGAGGTGATTTCGATCGACCACGTTGGTCCATCGTACCCTCCTGCATCCAACGGTCACATATCCGCATTACAGTTGTGTGGTTTCGTCCAACACGACTAGCGATTTCTCTGTATGATAATCCACAATCTCGATAAGCCACTATCCTTCCTCTGTCAAACTCGGATACTTGATCAAAAGATGTTCGCTGTTGTCTATGAGTCATAACTGATCGTCTTGTGAAACAACCACAAGGTAAACACACGTGCCGAACGTACACTCGTCGAAATCGCCAAGCCTTAAATGGCGCTATGAGGTGGCGCCACAGGCGCGCGTGATGTGCGTCTGCGCTGAAATTCTAATCAGTTGCATATCTCATCGCTGCAAACCCATGGTGTAAATTTCACTTGATTCAGATGCTTCCTTCAGGGTGTTGCATTTACGGTGGCCAGCAGTGTATATATACACACACTCTTAAAAACTAATCAGACTTGGACAGCAAGTGGGAAGTGAAACTTAAATCTAGGGATGAGTGTAATTAATTAGTAAGTCAATTTGAAATCAAAGACTTGCTGGGATCAGCTTTGTCCCTCTACTCAGTATACCTCATGTCGCTAAACTATTAACATGTCTGGTGCAGTAGTGTCCTTGGTACTCAAAAGTTTTTTTACAATTTGTGACAAAGCTTATACGGATTAGTAATGAGACTGACATAGATTATGTGATGTACTGGATTCACTTAGGTAAATAAACGCTGTCAGTTTGTTAATAATAATTTGTTATTCTGTATTTTATTTATTTTGAAGATATTGTACATCAAGCAACTTTTATGTGTTATTTGTTAGGTCTGACGATGGTCATAGCTGACTGAAATTAATTACCCAGTTAATAAGATCTTTGTGATGTATTGCTCAAATGGCTCTGAGCACTACGGGACTTAACATCTATGGTCATCAGTCCCCTAGAACTTAGAACTACTTAAACCTAACTAACCTAAGGACGTCACACACATCCATGCCCGAGGCAGGATTCGAACCTGCGACCGTAGCAGTCCCGCGGTTCTGGACTGCAGCGCCTAGAACCGCACGGCTACCGCGGTCGGCCAACCTATTAGGTTCCCGGAAGCCAGAGTCCTGGCAAAAGAATCGTGGTTGCGAGAACGCAAAATACGGGAGACGATCGAAATTAGGAAGCAGCCTGTCAACATCAACAGAGAAGATGGCTGCAAGGACAGCACACAACACCCAGTCATCACGAGGCAGAGAAAATCCCTGACCCCACCGGGAATCGAACCCGGGAACCCAGGCGTGGGAAGCGAGAACGCTACCGCACGACCACGAGATGCGGACTGTGATGTATGACTGGATTTATAATAAAACAAATATTTCCTGTATTGCTGTGAGACATTATTGCCAAAATACACTCCTGGAAATGGAAAAAAGAACACATTGACACCGGTGTGTCAGACCCACCATACTTGCTCCGGACACTGCGAGAGGGCTGTACAAGCAATGATCACACGCACGGCACAGCGAACACACCAGGAACCGCGGTGTTGGCCGTCGAATGGCGCTAGCTGCGCAGCATTTGTGCACCGCCGCCGTCAGTGTCAGCCAGTTTGCCGTGGCATACGGAGCTCCATCGCAGTCTTTAACACTGGTAGCATGCCGCGACAGCGTGGACGTGAACCGTATGTGCAGTTGACGGACTTTGAGCGAGGGCGTATAGTGGGCATGCGGGAGGCCGGGTGGACGTACCGCCGAATTGCTCAACACGTGGGGCGTGAGGTCTCCACAGTACATCGATGTTGTCGCCAGTGGTCGGCGGAAGGTGCACGTGCCCGTCGACCTGGGACCGGACCGCAGCGACGCACGGATGCACGCCAAGACCGTAGGATCCTACGCAGTGCCGTAGGGGACCGCACCGCCACTTCCCAGCAAATTAGGGACACTGTTGCTCCTGGGGTATCGGCGAGGACCATTCGCAACCGTCCTCATGAAGCTGGGCTACGGTCCCGCACACCGTTAGGCCGTCTTCCGCTCACGCCCCAACATCGTGCAGCCCGCCTCCAGTGGTGTCGCGACAGGCGTGAATGGAGGGACGAATGGAGACGTGTCGTCTTCAGCGATGAGAGTCGCTTCTGCCTTGGTGCCAATGATGGTCGTATGCGTGTTTGGCGCCGTGCAGGTGAGCGCCACAATCAGGACTGCATACGACCGAGGCACACAGGGCCAACACCCGGCAGCATGGTGTGGGGAGCGATCTCCTACACTGGCCGTACACCACTGGTGATCGTCGAGGGGACACTGAATAGTTCATGGTACATCCAAACCGTCATCGAACCCATCGTTCTACCATTCCTAGACCGGCAAGGGAACTTGCTGTTCCAACAGGACAATGCACGTCCGCATGTATCCCGTGCCACCCAACGTGCTCTAGAAGGTGTAAGTCAACTACCCTGGCCAGCAAGATCTCCGGATCTGTCCCCCATTGAGCATGTTTGGGACTGGATGAAGCGTCGTCTCACGCGGTCTGCACGTCCAGCACGAACGCTGGTCCAACTGAGGCGCCAGGTGGAAATGGCATGGCAAGCCGTTCCACAGGACTACATCCAGCATCTCTACGATCGTCTCCATGGGAGAATAGCAGCCTGCATTGCTGCGAAAGGTGGATATACACTGTACTAGTGCCGACATTGTGCATGCTCTGTTGCCTGTGTCTATGTGCCTGTGGTTCTGTCAGTGTGATCATGCGATGTATCTGACCCCAGGAATGTGTCAATAAAGTTTCCCCTTCCTGGGACAATGAATTCACGGTGTTCTTATTTCAATTTCCAGGAGTGTATTACAACACATGAATCCAGTGACAATGTCAAAATAATTTGTAAATTAAAGCATAAAATTAATGCTGAGGTAATGAACACTAAATTTAACAAGCAGTGCCTTTTGTCTAATGTAACGCCAAATTATGCTATGGATACAAATCAGAAATCAGTTAGTTATTGCACTGATACTTAGAGAGAAGGGAGAGTTAAATAGGGTCTGAATGGATATTCGAAATCTTATAAACGTAAGGGCTTTTTGAGCAGAGATGCTTCTGATCTGCATTTGCAACTTTCTAACGAATAGTCTCCTGAACAGTTTCATTTCGTTTGGCAAGAGATCTCCACTAGAGTGGGAGAGAATGTGTAGAAAATAGCAAGTACACATAGCAAGAAAATAAAATGGTCACACACCAAAGGAAGGGACAATGTTGAAACTTCCTGGAAGGTTAGAACTGTGTGCCGAACGGAGACTCGAAGTCGGTACCTTTGCCTTTCGCATGAAAGTGCTCTACCAACTGAGCTCAGTTGGTAGAGCACTTTCCTGGAAAACGCAAAGATCCCAAGTTCGAGTTTCGCTCCAGCACACAGTTTTAATGTGCCAGGAAGTTTCATATCAGCGCACACTCCACTGACGAGTGAAAATTTCATACAGGGGCAATGTTACAGGGAAAACAAACCAACATTCTTTCTATGACAGAGTAGTCAATTTAACTAATACTGAATTTAGTGAGGAAGAGACCACACCTTTACAGATGGGAATGAAGTATAAGAAAAACATTGCTGATGTAGGATCACCTGTGAAGTAGCCAAAGCAATAAACTTGAGGTGGCATAGATGACAGTTAATATTAATAGTGCGCTTATGGGGCAACACAAGGCAAGTAATTTAGATTCTCAATGTGAGTTTGAAATAAATTAAATAAAGCAGAGGAAAAAAGGAAAGCTATAGTTATAAATGTAAATAATGGTAAATCAACAAGGGTAACACATTATGTATATTATATTAAAAGAAACAGAGGAATTTTCTGAAGAGAATGACATTAAAGTGGTACAAAAATATCCTACTAAGGAATTTCAGGAGGACTTCTGTAAGAAAATAAATAGTTCTCAATTTTTCTTTAACAAATATGAGAACAAAGCACCAAACATTATGAATTGCAAGCTCCCTCAATTACATGCTCAAGTCAAGGTCTGTAAGGCTTGTGATCGATTATGTCCAATTGTAAATAATGTCACCAACATACAAAATTAACAGCATTCTAAATAGGAAACTGAAAACAATGTACAAGTTCGAAGAACACTATGGAGTAAGAAATAGCATAGAGCTAGTAAATTCCTCTTAACCATCCTTAGATATAAAAAATTTATACAGCAATGTTCCAATAAAGAAACTGTTGACAGTATTAGACGAGATGCACTGAATCTCGTAAGATTGGCACTGCAGAAGCAATTGACCTGATAGAGTTTTTAACAAGGAAGAATACCGAAAAGTGATGTCCTAGCTATGCGAAATTGTTCAGCAGGTTAATAGCAGATATTATTATAAACGATTTAGTGTGCAGATTCTTTGAAAGGTATCCACCTGTGAAGGACAAAATTATCTATTATAAGTGATACGTGGATGACGTCCTTGATCTGGTAAAAGGTGGTAATACCGGTGTCAATGGATGTTCACTTTTGATAGATGGCATGCATTCGAAAATAGATTCTACCACAGAACTCGAAGAGTGAACAGCATTAAAATATGCTATATATAGGAATCTGACATGTACTGTTGCCAGAATCTGACACAGCAGAGTGAGCACTGATGTAAAACTTCCTGGCAGATTAAAACTGTATGCTGGAGCGATACTCGAAATTGGGAAGTGATCTACCAACAGAGCTACCCAAGCTACACTCATGAACCTTTCTCACAGTTACTTTTACCCTAGTATCTCATCTCCTACCTTCCAAACTTCACAGAAGTTCTCCTCCAAAATTTGCAGGACTAACCCTTCAGAAAGAAAGGATGTTGCAGAGACAGTAGATATATATATTTACATATCTAGAGCAATTTTGCAAGTGAATGTGCATTTTAAAAAACTCAAGGAAAACTGACGAAAATATAGCCAAATTTCAGGCAAATGGCACAGAAAAACAAAATTTTTTTCCAAAAATCTGTATTTTATATAAAAAAAGAGATGAACAGAGATACTGAAAAAATTAACAGTTTTTCATAATTTTCACCTTTTTTCAAACTTTTTCATCTTTTTTTATAATTTTAATTATTTTTAAGCATTTTCATAAATTCTGCAGCATCTTTCTTGAGCATGGTACTTTTTTTTACAAATAAATCCCTAACAATTTGCAACAACTTTCTATAAAATCACCATAACAATTTAATCCCCATAAGTTTTTTGGCACTTACATCGATCATGTTGAAGAGAACCACCAATGGCCAGCACCTTGTTTTTTCTCTTCACAATGTAGCATCGCATTTTCTGGTCCATGCACTTAATGTTGCCATTTGTGGCATTCTATATCATTACATCTTCAGGCTTCTTAACTTGTGATGATGACGCTTTTGTTTGGTCATGAAGAGAGCTAAGGGCAGTAAAAACTTAGTTTTTCTTGGAAACATAAGAGGCTATCATCATATCTAGTAGAAAAACAAATACTTCACATCCTTTAGGTGTAATAAAATCGACAGGCACTTCACTTTTGCCTTTTTCTCCGCTACTACCGAGTAGAATCAGATTTTTTGACAACAAATAATGGGCTACATCGAGAGATGTCAAAATACTATCACATTACATACAGATTTTTCAAGTTCAATCATTAGGGTTTTCACAACATTCTCTCCAAGTTGTACAACTTTTGTTTTTTCCTCCTTCCCCAGACATCTTTCAGCAGTAGCTTGTTGCAGTGTTACAAACTGCCCAGAACTTTATTCCATATCTACCAGGTTTTGATGAGATGTTTTGTCGAAATGAATAGCGGCCTAGAAATGTGAACAACTGTTATCCACACTTATGCACCATCTTGGAATGTAGGCCATCCCTACCAGTAATTTCCCACTTCTCAAAGACTTCTCTGATTGGTTCCGATTTGTCACTTGACCTACGTTCGAGTCAGGCTGCTGCATTGTCAGAGTGCAACATCCTCGGTATAGCACAGAAGCAGTTGTGAGAGATAGCGTTATTGAACAGTGGTCAGCCATTCTCAACACTCCAAAGCTTCATTTCTTACTTGTAAATTTCAGTCAGGATCAGAACATCAAGAAACTTTTTCATTTCATGCATATCTATATCCACCCAGTCCTCATAAAATATTCGACATTCCTTCTTGGTCACATACACACTTTGTCAATGAGGGGTACATGAAAGAACAACATAAAAAAACGATTCTACATTGTCAAAGTACCTGATAGAATAACTTGTAGGTTCCTGGTATTGTTTCAGTACACCGTTTATGCTCCATGTACCAGAAATTCCAGCTTGAGGAGCTGCAGCCCATATTTAACTCCCTCTGTGATAAAACAATGAGTCACACTCAACAAAATTTGCACTAAATTGTTCCTTCATAAAGGAATTCTTCATGAACATTATCATCTTGTAGTTCTGAGTTTTCAATGACTTCTACCTCATTATCATCATCACTGGAAGATTCACATTCACCAGGTTGATTTTAGAATCAGAGGACTGCTCCAACAGTTCTGTTATCTCCTCAACTGATAGTCCTCTTCTCTGTAACATTTTCAGTTTTTAGAATAGACAACAGTTATGAAATAATGCAGCAAAATAAACAAGTGCTTATCATAAGGAGGACCTTTGAACACTGAAAGAATAACAGTATGTATCAACAATGGCAAATAACAGGTGTGCGAGACCTGTACAGGGGAAAAGTGCGCCGATACTTTAACCAAAGGCAAAGGTAATTTTTTATAATTTTTTTCCAAATTTATGAATAACCTGACAAAAGCCATAAAATTTAATTTAAATATATTGTATAGTTACTAATAGAGACGATATTAAACATCACAGATGGGATTCTGAGGCCCGATGATAAGTAAAGTGTTAAAAACGAATTAGAGCCACTTGCATTATTCACTTTTTAAATAAGGACTCCATTTACATAGAAAAATATGAAATAACGAAAATTTAAATTTATTTATAAATCATTATTAAGTAAATGGACTCTGAAAACAATGAAAAGATTTATATAGTTGAAGAGATGGCAGACATGTAACATAATAATTCTGACAATCTTCAGTTTTTTTAAGGATGAAGTTAAAATTCCTTGTTTGATGATGAAGATGAAGAGTACAATAAGATGGTTCAAATGGCTCTGAGCACTATGGGACTTAACATCTGTGGTCATCAGTCCCCTAGAACTTAGAACTACTTAAACCTAACTAACCTAAGGACATCACACACATCCATGCCCGAGGCAGGATTTGAACCTGCGACCGTAGCGGTTGCGCGGTTCCGGAGGAGGAGGGATGAGATTAGTGTTTAACGTCCCGTCGACAACGAGGTCATTAGACACGGAGTGCAAGCTTGGGTGAGGGAAGGATGGGGAAGGAAATCGGCCGTGCCCTTTCAAAGGAATCTTTTCATAAGCCAACTATTTGATTAGATAAAGTCAGTGTGGTAATGTATTTAATTTCTTTTCAAAAAGGTATCTTTTATCATCATAAGGACATAAGGCTGTTTCATTAACATCAAACGAGTAAATTTCATATTTATTGCTTCATATTAAATTCATAATTCTATATTGCTCTATATTTTAAAAACATTACCTTTATAATCTTCTAAGCTTATTTTATAATTTTCAACATATTTCTTAACTCATTTTCATTTCTTCCCAAAATACCACCAGTTTCATAAGCTAACATTTGTGAGGAGCTTAAATCACAAGATTCCGCCATTATTTTTCCATTACATTCATCTTTCATGTAGCCCAATACTTTCTTATTCATTTGTGCAATGTTGTGGACAGTATCTTCTGGATAATCACTAGTACTTATCAATCATCAATAATCACTAGTACTTATCAAAATTCACTAATCACTAGTACTTATCAATAAATTATAAAGCCACCTCTTCATAAAAAATCTTCAGTCCACACATTCTAAACATAACTATCAGTATCTTGAAAAAGCTCAATTTTTTCTACATATTTTGGTTCCATAACTTTGTAGAGATTATCATTTGTTTAGGTAAATCAAATATGCTCATTCAAAAATAAATTGGTTTATTAAATGTAATTTTGCTCCTCTTCATGCAACAAAATTTTCATAATATATTGTTCTTTCTCTAAAATTTGGTTTGGTGTAAGTTTTTCAGTCTTATTTCTATTTGAAACTAATTTTATATCCACTCTTTTTCTTCTAATTTCCATTGTTTTTACAAATACTGAGTTGTTCATTAGTTCATAACAATCATTTTCAAAATCAATTTTTGCTTTATTCCTCATTTCTGTATTAAAATTTATACATTTCATCAACCAATCTGGTTATTTAAATTTTGATACCCTGTGTATTTCAATTATCTTCACTCCTAGAGATAAATACTGTTTAAGGTTGCTATTATGAACTAAATAATTGTTTTTGTCATTCATAGTAGTCAATAACTTTTTTTTAGTCCCATGCACAGTTTCTTTAGTCCCATTCACAATGTTGGTTTCAGGAGATAATGGGAATTCTTTATGTACATCATGTAAAATTTTTGAATCTTCTTGAAGTATATATCCAAATTCAGAGTTACCAACAACTTTCATCAGATCAATACCTAATTTTTTCTACTCAAAATCTCCATGTGATAAATGTTAACTCATAGCACAAACATATGAATTATTTTCATCTAAATATGTGAAATAATTTGATTTCTTATTTGGATCATAATATTTCCAATATATATTATTTGTTTTGACATATCTCTTACAACATTGAGATATGCCTCCTCTAACACTTCGCTCAATCACTCATCTCATTTTGTAATCATCTAATAATTGTAATTTAACTTAAGAATTTTTTAACATCGAATCCCGACTTAAAACTGGCACTGTAAAATAACAAGATGGATCCAAAGCATATGCTTTTATACAAATTTGTCTAAAATTTTCAAAAACATCAGACAACAACGAAACATAAGCTATTCACCAAGATTTCTTATATGAAATTTTTCCCAAATTAATTTTGCATGTTTATAATCTTCATCACTAATATCACATTTATTCAATGAATTATAGATATTTATTTTGATGGATGAGCGGCATCTTCCAATTTTTTCCAACTGTCCATATAATCATAAAGATAAACATCTTTTTTAATTACTAAATTTACTGAACTTTCTGGAAAAAATGTTTGTCAACCGATTCTTCTTAAATTTGATGACAGTTTGTTGAATCTTTGAGCTATAAATTCAAGTTATCAACAATCCTAACTTGTAAAATTTTCTGTTTACTATCAAAACTAATATATTTATCTTCATTGTTAGGTATTAAAACTACTTCTTTATCATTATAGCCAAGTCCTTTTATGAACATAAGATAAACAAAAACATGTACATCAAATGATGAGCATATAGATATTGTTTATAAACATTGAAACAACAGCCTAATATACAGATTTAATTTTGTTTCCAAGTACTTCTTTAATTAAATTACAGATCTCTTTTTGTCTATTTTATACCTATGGTCATGTAAGTGTTGGTCAAAATCTCTTCTTATTACTTTATCTTTTTTAGAATATATTGAGTAATATTTTTGTGTTATTTGTTTCATTTCGTCTTCACTGAGATTGTCTGACACAATTTTATCGCATTATTAACTTTAGTTGCAAGCTATTGAGTGACAATAACAGATGAAACATGTTCTGCTGATGTTAGAAGATTGTCATATAACTTGCTGTATATTTCGTTACCTTTTGCTTAAGATTCCTGAAATTTCATGATTTTTGTTGCTTTTTCTTAAATTCAAATGTTCATCAATATTGGCCTACAAATGGCAATATGTATCTACTGGAGATATGGCTTAGCCACAGCCTCAGGGGATGTTTCCAGAACGAATTTTCACTCTGCAGTGGAGTGGGCACTGATGTGAAACTTCCTGGCAGCTTATAACTCTGTGGTGGACCATGTTTCAAACTCAGGATTTTTACCTTTCACAGGCAAGTGCTCTAGCATTAGAGCTACCAAAGCACATGTCCATCCTCACAGTTTCACTTCCACAAGTACCACATCTTTCACCTTCCAAACAGCACAGAAGCACTTCAGTGAAACTTGCAGGACAAGCACTTCTGGAAGACAGGGTATTACAGATACACTGTTAGCTACAGCCTGGGGGATTTTTTCAGAATGCATTTTCTTTCTGGAGCAGAGTGTGCACTGATGTGAAACTTCCTGACAGATTACATCTGTGTGCCAGACCGAGACTTGAACTCAGGACCATTGCCTTTCGAGATCAAGTTGTCTACTAACTGAGCTACACAAGCATGGCACACGACCTGTCCTCGCAGCTTTACTTTCCCCAGTTTCTCATCTTATACGTTCCAAACACAGAAGTTCTCCTGCAAAACTTGCACGGCATGTCAGTGAACACTCCACTGCAGAGTGAACATTCAATCCAGAAACATCCCCCAGGCTATAGCTAAGCCATGTCTCTGCAATATTATTTTTTTTATGAGTGCTAGTCGCGAAAGTTTCGCAGGAGTGTTTCTGTGAACATTGGAGTGTAGGAGATGAGGTACTGGTGGAAGTGAAGCTGTAGGAGTAGGACAAGCTATGAGCTGAGCTTGGATAGTTCAATTGATACAACATTTGCCCACAAAAGGCAAAGGTCCTGTCTTCGATTCTCAGTCCAGCACACAGTTTTAATCTGCCAGAAAGTTTCATGTACTGATTCGATCGTTAATACAAGTTCTTGCCATCCATAAAATTAAAAGATGGCCTTTTTTTACCTCAAAAGTGTATCATGTACTTCGTTTACCTTTCGCAGTTAAGGAAATATGTGACAAGTTGAATACCTTATAGCTGATATCTACATCTAATGGGTACACAGAGAAAGATGTGATGTAACCATATAATAAAATAAAGAAAAAAGGGTAGAGGAGAACTTTGTTACTGTCAGCAAATAATAGCAAAGATAGTGTTAAAGTTAGAGCTGTCCCTATGACTTTTCAAGGCAAGATATCACAGCAAATCAAGAAATGCCTCAGAAGATCCAACATCAAATGTGACTTCCATTTAAATAGCACAATAAGATTGAGAATTAGACATAACATAGAATAGAAAGATAATTTTTCAGAGTGGGGAGTATAGAACTGATTGTGTCATTGGGACCATTACTATATATTCCAGGTCAACAGATCTTTGCGACCACAAAATGGACTAGTATGTATTTATCTCAGAGTGGGCAGAAACTGACTAGAATGGAGAATAGTATGCACATTCTTCACAATGCACCATAGGACCAAATGACAGGCGTGTCTAGAAGGCTACGGTTCGAATGTAAACAAAGATCTGTGAATATATGATTTTGGAATTTCATACACAAGTGGTTTTGTAGTTACTGTGTGTTGTTTTGTTTCTGTGTGTGTGTTTCCTGTGCTACAAGTGCCGAGAGTAAAGAAATTTCGCCCCAAACGAAAGTTTCGCTACAACCAGTTCCAAATGCAACCGAATAATACACATCAGTCGCTTTAAAAGTCACCCACAGAAACTGTGTCTACAAGCAGTGCTTCGACGTGTAAACTTTCGCTTTATGAATGTAATAAGAACAAGCCTAGTAGTATTGTAAGCAGCAATAACGAAGGAAATGTTATTGTGAACCAAAAGATGCTGTCAAGACTTTTGAAGAGTGCTGTGAAATGCATTTACTGCAATTGTGAAGATACTATTGACGTTTCTGAGGAGATTTCAGCAAGGAAGGGTCTTTCAAATCAGTTAGTGATTACCTGTAACTCGTGTCAGATGCACAGTGATACTATGACATCGCCAGTAACATTACAGTGTAAATATTCAGCTTGCTAACGCAATGCGATGTATTGGAAGGAGAAGGAGAGCTGCTCATACTTTTTGTGCAGTGATGGATTTGCCTCCACCTCCACTGAGGTTTGACAGATACAGTAAAGTGATACATAATGCTTTATGTGGTGTAAGTGAACATTCAATGAAAAGACCTACAGAAGATGCACTAGTCTTGTCTGAGAATACAGACACTGTAGCAGCATTTGATGGATCTTTACAGAAGAGAGGTCATACTTCTCTGAATGGGGTTGTAACTGCCACAGTTATTGAAACTTGTAAGATACTTGATTATGAATGTCTAACAAAACACTGCCAGGGTTGTTCAAACAAATTTATTGGCACCCATGTTTGTGTAAAGAACTTTGATAGCCCACGCGGAAACATGGAAACGAAAGGAGTTCTGAACATTTTTAGAAGATCAGAGGTCAGTCCTGGTGTGAGGTATGTAGGCTACCTTTGGGATGGAGAATGTAAAGGACGAAGTACTTTTGTCAATGACGGACCATATGGTGACATCCTGTTAGAACAGCTTGAATGCGTTGGACATGTACAGAAAAGAACGGGAGCCCGGCTGAGAAAATTATGTAAAGACTTCAGTGGAAAAAAACTGTCAGGCAAAAAACACACAGGTGGTTCAGGGCGTCTTACAAAAAGTGAAACCGATTCTTTGACTCAATATTATAGACTAGCAGTAACGAGAAATGTAGGAGATTTGGAGAACATTAGATGAGCTGTTTGGCAACATGGTTTCACAGAGTATCAACAGGTGAAAGCCCACAGCATGGTTTGTGTCCAAAAGGGGAAGATTCGTGCTGCAAGTGCTGGTTGAGCAATGCTACATGCATACAATATACCCACCAGTTTTCCTTACCACTTGCTATAATGGAGGCAATTAGGCCTATATATAGGGACCTGGCAAATAAAAATCTACTTAGGAAATTTATGCATGATCTCTCTCAGAATGCAGATGAAAGCTTCAACAGCTGTATATGGGAGGGAATACCCAAACTGCATTTGCTGGCTGACAGTGCTGAAGATTGGTGTAATGGATGCAATAATAACATTCAATGATGATGCAGTTTCAAGGATCAATTTTATGAAGAAATTGAACATCCAGACAGGAGGGAATATGGCTTCAGCTCTAACATAAGCTGTGGGTAATGGATGCAGAGATTGCTGCAGAAGCTGCTGCCAAGGAGTCAAGGATAAAGAAAAGAATGAAGAGAAAGAGTATGGAGGATAAGTAAAGAGGAGGACGCAGTGTGCAGCTGGAATGTTCTAAACAAGCATAGGAGTAAGTTAATAAATCTGTAAATCTTCTTTTGCGATTCACCAAAAATTTGAATTTTCATCATTCATGTACTCTTTTCTCCTAAATGACTGAAGTTAAACTCACAAAAATTGGTACAAATATTTAGAATTACCTCCTCTACCACCCTTGCTTACTATTTCCTGAAAAATTTATAACATGATGATGATGTCGGTGATATTTGAAGTACCTTTTTCAATATTTTTGTTGTAGTAGAATAAATTACTTGTCTTTTTCACAGATCAGCATCAGGGAAGGAAACTGGGGGCATAAAACACTTATGTGAATGTTGTCTGTACTCTGACTGTTTTTCCACGCTGTGCAGTTAGTGGTTCCAAAGAAAATGGTACTTCAGTGAAGTAGTGTTCTGTTTTTTATACTGCTGTAAATATTTTTGTCAGTACCAAAATATAATAAATATCTCAATGAGTTTTTGGGAAATGCTTTGACTAATATCCAGGGGAAAGGTCAGGGGAGGGGGGCTAACTCTCAGACAACCCCCTGACGTTTCCCCTGGATATGCAGTCTTGGATAAGCGAGTTGGTTGGGATGTCAATCATAAAAAAGGCATTTTTCTATTGACGAGATATTTTCATGAACTCACCAACTTGTCCTCCAAATGTGAAAATATTTTATTGTGGCCAACCAACATGGGGAAAAATTTACAGAAAGATTTAAATGTTCATTTTTGTCAAGTGCTTTAGAGAATAGAACGGTAGATAAATAGCCTGAATGTGGTTTGTGTAACCCTCAGCCAAGCACTTAAGTGTGAATTGCAGAGCAGTCACGTAAATGTAGATATGTTATTGCCTTGTTCTCGACATCTTAATGTCCATCTCAGAACTTCAGTGGAGATGTCTGCTGTCATTATACTTTACATAAATCATACCAAACCAATTGATTTCGTAAACTACAGGAGAAGCTGACAAACTAAGATATCTTGCAAACATTAACAAGCCATTATATATACAGCACCACTCTTTGTTAAAATTTGTGTGGAACTAACAGTTTCCTAGTTGTTGTGGCTTTGGATCTGTTGCAGAATTGGGAGCACCTTAATGTGATAATTCAATGGGTAGTATCATATGTCGAAGCTATACCTACTCAGTGGGTTCGAATTTATAGTAGAAATGTTAAATTCACTGTGTGAAATATCATCAGGTTGATCCATGCAAGCGAAGGTCTATATCGCTAGCACTAACCAGCTGTTCAGTTTTGCAAGACGTCTTGTGCCCTTTCAGGAGACAGAATAACGACAACATGTATTCCTTCCATTTCAACCCGTCAAAAGCTTTTTCAATCCATGTAATATAGAATCTAGACACTAAAAAGAGGTGAAGTGACACAGTAAAATTCAGTGACTTGCTCTCTGACGTCTGTAGAAACAATACCGTTTAGCTCGCGGTATTTCGCCGTCCGACTTCGAAGTTCAGTGGAATCGTCTGATGTCATTATACTCTGCAAGTAGCGACTATAGAGTATATTGTAAAACGCTGCTGGCTGGCAGCTGCGTAAGGAGCCAGCGCACGTGCTCCCCACAGCGCCAACTTCGATAGGCGCCGACAGCCTCTGCTCCGCGTTGTACCTCATGGTTCGTAGCTCCTCAATGCTGACAGCATCATGCTCGTCCGTTACACGAATGAGAGGGGGTTCTGTTCGCCTGCAGTCTTTGGATCTTGTCTACAGCATGCACTGTGGTCTAGCATCTATACTGGTTTCTCATGTTGAAATGCTGTGGATAAGAAGGAAAGGGGCCATTGATCTCATAAGATGTCGTTCTTTTTTCATCATCTGTATTTACCGCGTTTTTGATGGTTACAATTCTGTTTTGATGTCTTCCTAACTGATGTGAACTGGGGCATTGTTTGGTGCTGTAACCCCAGCCTAACGTGATTGATGTGGGATGTGAGTTGTTGGGGGCAAGCTGTCAGCGATCAAGTCAGAACTGCAGCTAAGCAGCCAGCTGTGAGCCATGTGAATCACTTATTTACAGCGACGCATCGTTTTATACCACTTTCTTTCATGATGGACATAGCTGCACGATACCCTGGTAGGTCTCTGCTTGCGCTTTCGGGTTATAACATTCATATTCCTACCACCAGAGGGAGGTAGCAGTCTGTCGGCCGGGGTGGCCGAGCGGTTCTAGGCGCTTCACTCCGGAACCGCGCGACTGTTGCAGTCGCAGGTTCGAATCCTGCCTCGGGCATGGATGTGTGTGATGTCCTTAGGTTAGTTAAGTTTAAGTAGTTCTAAGTACAAGGGGACTGGTGACCTCAGATGTTAAGTCCCATAGTGCTCAGAGCCAATTTTGGAGGTAGCAGTCTGTGCTGTGTCGCTGACATAGCTATAGTCATCTGCCGTCAGTTGACACTGCAAACCTGTTGCGAAGGTACTTCAGTTTACATCTTGGAATGTCACTTAGAGGTTTGTGATTGGTCACTATGCTCATAGAAAATATATTTTGCCGTCGTATTTATTTGCTGCGTTTTGATGGCTACGATTAGACTTGTAAATAAGTGTATGAATGTTCTAAAATGATGCTGCCACATGCCTAGTACATATAAGTTCATGTGTTTGGTGGTTGTGTGTAAAATTCTACATTGACACCTTCGAGCAATACCAGAAGGCGTTCGCCTTTTGCAAGGATCAACAGTTACCATTTCACACTTACCAGGATGTCACCAGATGGTGGTCAAAGATTTGCCACCTTCTGTTACTGCGGAGGAACTGCACAAAGACCTACAGGAACAAGGCTTTACCATAAAGGATGTACATCAGTTCAAGTGTAAGACCATGGAAAACTCCATCCACTGCCAGTGTACACTGTGACACTACCAAAGGGGGAGAAATCTGATACCGTCTATGGAGTCTGCTATGTGCTGTCGACGAATTTGCGAGTGTAGTATTACTGCTCCTGCAACGAACCGTTCCATTGTAAACGCTGTCAAAATAGGATAGTCACATCTAACTATTATTGGCTACCAATATGCTGTGTTAAATGTGGCGCCATGCACCCCAGTACTAAATGCACAGTACCTCCAACCTCACCTCCTAAACATGCAGGTTGATGGGGCCCACATGCAGCTTCTTGGAATGGCTGTAGCGAATTTCAGAACGCTCTCAAGAAGTTCTGCACGTCAGCCTCACGTCCTGCACAACAACAGAGCGAATGTCCAACTGCTCCCGATGGTGTGAAACTTGTAATAGCTGACATTGCTGGCCTGGCTGCTCAAAAAGCGCCCCCCCCCCTCTCCCCGTCCACCACCACGGGACCAGGTGTGGACTGCAACTATAACACAGCACGGACGAGCGTTTACTTCAGCAATGCAGAGTGTACAAAGTGAAACTGGTCATTCAACACCGAGGGCGTCTCGGAACAAAGATGCAGCTGCTGTGCTTACAGAGGTGCCAACTGTTCTCAGATTTCTTAGTAGTCAGAAAAAGATGTTGGCAGCTAAAGACAAGCTGTCTAAGATAGTTATACTGGTGGAAACACTGGCTCAGCTTGAAGGGTCAGATTAATGTGATGGTCGCACACACAGAGGGCCTCCGCATCTGTCTATGGAAAGCTAGTGGAGTTCGTACTAAGGAACATGAACTACAAAATTTCATAGGACGTCACAAGATCGATATAGTCCTCTTGTCAGAGACTCACCTACAGCCAAATGAACCTTTAAAACTTCGAAATACGGTGGGTTACCGAACTGACAGACATGCACGAGGTGGTGGCACAGCAGTTTACCTTCGCCATACTATTACTTACCGGTATGTCGACCTACCCAACCTGCAAGAGCTGGAGGCAACTGCGGTTTCAGTCTGGACAGATTTAGGACAGGTCACTTTTGTGGTGGCATATCTTTGCCCTGTAGTGTAGCTCATGGCACAAGAGTTATATCATATCTTAGCATCAAACGGAAAGACGTTTATTGGCGAAGCATCCTACCTGGAATTCTCATATCACAAACCCTATGAGATTGGTGCTACACCTCCTGGAACAGGACTTTGACCTGGAGATCTGGGAACCTCTTGAGCCAACTCACACACCCTCCATCAGATATCAACATTCAGACGTCTTTGACATTGTTGTCACCCAAAGACTTGGGATTGACCCCCGTCTTGTTACAATCAATGACTTATAGCCAGACGATGATCCTGTTCTGGTGTCGCTACCACAGACAAATCCCCTACTGAACCAGCAAATTCACCAGGAAAATAACTGGCCCCAATTCAAAAGGTACTTACATAACGGAATCGTGCCTACTCTGGAGATTCAGACTCCAGCCCAAATCGAATTATACCATCGATTACTTAACGTGGAAGCTACAGAGGACCCACAGACTGTCGTTTATAACAGTTTTTGAGTTCTTCCAGACCTACGATCCGTTGCCTCCCTTACTTTAAGAACTCCAGCTACAGAAGAACTGGTACTAGAAGCTATGGCAATGGACTGCAACCCAGCTTGCCGCCTATGGATGCATCGCCTAGAAAGGCAGCTGCAACGGCTATTACTTGAATGACGAATCGAAATGTGGGATGATAAGATGGCCTCCTTCCTCCTGCAAACCAAAGAATGGCGGTTAGTGAAAATCTTGAGGGCCGACCCCACGCTCTTAACGACCACTTCAGACTCATCAGGGATTAACAGAAGACCTACTCATCAAAGTGGAAACATTCGCAACAGCATTTGAGCAACAAATGGCGCTACTGAGGGAGCCCCTGAACAGAGCCCAGAGAGATCATGAGTATGCCACCATACAGCTCGTCGATCAGATCATACCACTCCTGACCAGTTCTGTCCCCATCTAACTACACCTAGCGAAATTAGAACCATACTCAGGAAGCTAAATGTGAACAAGGCACCTGGCGTTGACAAGATAAGCAACTTACACCTGAAGACTTGCCCCATAAACCACTGATGGTCGTGATAATAAGTCACAATGGCTGTCCCTTGACAAAGTATTTCCCCACTGTGTGGAAGATCGCCAAGATAGTTCCTATTCCGAACCCATGGAAGGATATGACCCTGGACACAAATTACCGACCCATTAGTCTTCTTAGTGGTTTGGGCAAAATGTTCGAGAGAGTCATCTGGGCTCGCAGTTTGGAACCACTGGTAGCAGGTGGTATGATCAAGGCAGAACAGTACAGCTTCCAACATAAACTATCTGCAGAGCTGCAACTCCTTTGTCTGGTGGAACATGTTACCAGAAATTTCAATGTGTCTAGTACTACTGCAGCAATCTTCTTAAATACTGAAAGGGCCTATAATAAGGTATGGAGAGGACAACTAATTCGGAAATTGGGTGCACTGACGTCAATACCCAATTGTTACGTGAAACTTATATCTAGTTTTTTGACAGACAGAAAGATGATTGTTACAGTAGAAGGCCAATCATCTGATACTCGGCTGACACAGGTGGGGCTGCCTCAAGGATCCATTTTGTCCATGATACTATTTAATCTCTATGTTAGTGTCATGCCAACAGTCACAGGGGTACAAATTGCGCAATTTGCCGATGATACGGAGTTTCTCACCAGCGGCACACGTATGCACGCCAACATTCGACGCCTTCAGTGCCACAGCTGCTTGGTGTAAAACCAATAAATTGCATCTAAATCCTGCCAAGATGACAGCCATCTATTTCAGTAAGAAACGCCTACCAACTTGAGACTGCATGGGAGGTATATCCCCTGGGGGACAACGTTGACTTACCTGGGGTCACTTTGGACAAACACTCCTTTCTCCATAAACATGTTGACTTTCTCAGGAACAAAGTTTTTGGTGCGACCAAGAAACTCCTCCCTTTTTTCAAGAGTACTGACATCAGTACTACAGCAAAGCTACGATTATATAAGGCGACGGTACCCTCAAAGATACTGTTTGGCAGCTCTGTCTGGTGTCATGCCAGTCCAACACAAACTGCCCATCTACAAGTTTACAAAGTATGGTACTCAGATGGATACCTCGTGCAAGTAGCCATACTCCCATTGTTGACTTGCACGCTGCCCTCCAAATGGATACAGTACTTGAAGCAGTTCGCAAACGGACGACGACCATGCACAACAAAGCAGACACTTTGCGTCACTCGGTGTTCCACTGGGCAGGACAATACCCCTCCCATGGCATCAGTATAAGGTTTATTCACAATAAATTGAACCCAAGCACCTACTTACTTTCCACCATGAAGTCTGAATCGTCGTCGACGATGGCACTTCGATTTAAAGTGTGTCAAAAAATGGTTGTGTGGTGGCTGGTTATGTTACTGATGGTAAATAGTCAACATCCATTCCCTCATACAGTTTTTTTCTCTGGTGAATTTTACAAGCATAATTTCTCTCTCTTTCTCCCTCCAGAGCCATTGCACGAATGCCCACCACCAGGAATATGAATGTGCATCACTAGATTCTTCAATTTTCATGTAGAATGTATGTACGTAGGTGAAGGTTACAGGTTATTTCAGTTTATGTATATTTTGACTCACTGTCATCCAGGTTAAAGTACAAGTGTGGTTCCTGCATTTTTACTGTCATTAACTCGAGTAATGCAGGCTGTGAGTGCAGTGCTGTCACAACAGCACAATCGCGTTGTGAATCGGAACTTCTATACTCCATTTCATGTTAGGTTATCGAATCGGTAGTGTGCGTGTGGTTTCTCTCTGAATGGAGCTGTCACGGGTGCATGGTGGCGTGACTATGGACGACTTGGCTCTTCGTGGAGGTACCGTGGAGGGGTGTTGGCGCACTTCTCGTCAGAGGAAAGGGTGCTCTCCCTGAAAAGGTATTTGTTTAAACGAAGACTCAACTGTTCCTTCTAATCGGTGTAAAGTTTAGACTTTAACTTAGGGAGAATAAGTCGAGGGTGTGGTAGCAGCATCGTCGTCGGCGGCGGCGGCCATGTTCTGGAGGTCTGTCCCCCCCCACAGTGTTTGTTTGGATCGAGACGTATGGACGAAACTCAAACTTAGAGTTAGGAGAAGCAACGACCATACACCTTTGAGCGAATAACAGCTTTGGAAAACATGTCATGTAGGTCAGTACACAGGTCTAGACCCACACAAACATCCCATGCCTTTGATGTCACAGTGTCAGTACTCCAGAACTGAGATTCTGACAGCATAGTGCCTGTCCCAGTATGCCCTGATCACCAAGTCTGATCGCTATCTTGTTTTCCAAATCACCCATCTCAGATTCTGACCTCGTGATAGAGCCATGCCAGTATTTCAAGTCTAGGCCAGTATGCTCGAATTCAAAGCTGTTGCCAACACTCCAACAGGTCTGGAATGGATTGTGAGGTCACAGATCTGTACCAGTATGCCCCAGTAGCCACCTTTTGTTCCAGTTCAGCCATATTGGTTTCTGATGTAAGTTTGGCTAGAGCTTGTTTTCCAAGTATCACATTCTGACATTATGGAGTCCGTCTCAGAATTCCATGTCAGTGAGCATGACAATGCACCATTCTGAAATTCCCGCCAATTTATGGTTACGATAACATCCTTCCTTTCACAGGAAATTCACTACCACAGTTGCGCTATTCCTTGAATTTCCTGCTAAAATTTGAACTTCTTGCCATTTTATGCATAGGCCAATTAGCCTCTTTCAGAGGGAGAGGGGTTGGTGGGGATAGGGGTGGGGCAATTCCATGACGTCAGGAAACCAGAAAATCACGCAAGAACCCGCCCTACTATACTACTTGGAATGCCTTTCATTCCTTCCATGTTCACCACTGTGATGTAGTCAGTGGTGGATGTACAAAATAATTTCAGTTTATCTCCACCTTCTTGTGTGGCAGTGAATGTTCGCTTGAGATTATTCTCCAGCCATTCGTCTAAGCTCCTATAGTTCCACAGATGATGTAGGACTGTATGTAGTACCTACAGTTGTTGTTCCTCTAGTTGTTGCTGCTACTGCTTCTGTGGCGCCACATTGTGCGATGCCTGCTTCCTCCACCGTGGTTTCGTAAATCCACCGTCGCTTGCTGCAAATGTCTGAAATGCATCGCAGGTGGTGAATGCTTCGCTTCATTTACATCTGTAGGTCGTAGCAGTGACATAACACTTCATGGTGTCTTCAGCAGAAACTATGCTGTAATCCCTCTGGAAATCAATGTTTTTGCGCTGGATCGGCATACTCTATTGTCATAGCCTGCGTCGTAATAGCCAGATAGGCCGATCCGGCCACTCGGAGGGCAAACTGCGTAGGCCAGCGATCAGCCAATTCCAAAGCCGCCAGGGCAACTAACTGCCTCAGCCTTGTACTCGCTGCGCTCTGTACTCTTCAGCACTGCACATTCAGCTATTACTATTTTTTAGACTGCAGTTTTCCGAATGTGTGTGTGTGTGTGTGTGTGTGTGTGTGTGGTAAATAACATTGTGACGCTTGATGTAAACATTGGACTTTCTTATGTTGCTGACATATTTTTGCAGACATTTTGAACGTTCCATTAACATTATGACACTTGACAAGGATCATAGAACCACATAGATGTGAAAAGTCATTGATTTGTGCTTTTGTGGCCTTACGCCAAGTGTGGTTCATAGATCAAAGTATGAATGCAGTCTTCTGCTGATAACAACAAACAGCAGGTACATAGAGCAGCAGTTGATTTTCTCTCGCATTCTGAAGTTCTGAAGAATAATAGTTGATATCAAACTCATTTTTGACAACTATGTTTTTCCAATTCATTAATTAAGTTGTATAAGGGACCTTTGGTTTTTAATTATTTATGGAGAGTGTGTTTTTAATCGTTCTCATAGTCTGTAGCTAATGCTATACAGGGTGGTCCATTGGTAGTGGCCGGGCCAAATATCTCACGAAATAAGCATCAAACGAAAAAAACTACAAAGAACGAAACTCGTCTACCTTGAAGGGAGAAACCAGATGGCGCTATGGTTGGCCCGCTAGATTGCGCTGCCATAGGTCAAACGGATATCAACTGCGTTTCTTTAAATAGGAACCCCCATTTTTATTACATATTCGTGTAATACATAAAGAAATATGAATGTTTTAGTTGGACTACTTTTTTCGCTTTGTGATGGATGGTGCTGTAATAGTCACAAACGTATAAGTACGTGGTATCACGTAACATTCCGCCAGTGCGGACGGTATTTGCTTCGTGATACATTGCCCATGATAAAATGGACCGTTTACCAATTGCGGAAAAGGTCAATATCGTGTTGATGTATGGCTGTTGTGACCAAATTGCCCAACGGGCATGTGCTATGTATGCTTCTCGGTATCCTGGACGAGATCATCGAAGTGTCCGGACCGTTCGCCGAATAGTTGCGTTATTTAAGGAAACAGGAAGTGTTCAGCCACATGTGAAACGTCAACCACGACCTGCAACAGATGATGATGCCCAAGTAGGTGTTTTAGCTGCTGTCGCTGCTAATCCGCATATCAGTAGCAGACAAATTGCGCGAGAATCGGAAGGTGGATTGGTCGTCGAAGCACCATACCATGGCCCGCACGTACACCTGATCTGACGTCCCCGGATTTCTTTCTGTGGGGAAAGTTGAAGGATATTTGCTATCGTGATCCACCGACAACACCTGACAACATGCGTCAGCGCATTGTCAATGCATGTGCGAACATAACGGAAGGCGAACTACTCGCTTTTGAGAGGAATGTCGTTACATGTATTGCGAAATACATTGAGGTTGACGGACATCATTTTGAGCATTTATTGCATTAATGTGGTATTTACAGGTAATCACTCTGTAACAGCATGCGTTCTCAGAAATGATAAGTTCACAAAGGTACATATATCACATAGGAACAACCGAAATAAAATGTTCAAACGTACCTACGTTGTGTAATTTAATTTAAAAAAACCTACCTGTTACCAACTGTTCGTCTAAAATTGTGAGACATATGTTTGTGACTATTACAGCGCCATCTGTCACAAAGCGAAAAAAGTGGTCCAACTAAAACATTCATATTTCTTTACGTACTACACGAATATGTAATAAAAATGAGGGTTCCTATTTTAAAAAAACGCAGTTGATATCCGTTTGACCCATGGCAGCATCATCTAGCGGGCCAATCATAGCGCTATCTGGTTTCCCCCTTCAAGCTAGACATGTTTCGTTCTTTATAGTTTTTCGTTTGATGCTTATTTAGTGAGATATTTGGCCCAGTGACAATTAATAGACCACCCTTACAATAGTTTCTAATGTGATTTACAGATAAGAGATAAAATTTGCTGATACGACAGTCCAGTATTTGACATCAACAATTTATTCCAGTGAATAACGAAAACATAGTTAGCATCATTTTACATGGCCCCATTTTACGCACTCCAGGTGAGTTTAGCATATTATCACGCGCGCGCGCGCGCGCGCGCGCGTGTGTGTGTGTGTGTGTGTGTGTGTAGGTGTATGTGTATTCTTGTATGTGCAAACATGCATTCTTTGATGACATATATTAGGTGTTGAGGTAATGCAACTCACACCCCTTGTAAAAATTTTGATTGATACTTTTGAACGCTGTGCAGTGATTCAGACTGTTCACATACTTTTGAGCACAACCAAAATGGGTGCTCTAGGGCTGCATTGTGACTGGCTGTTTAATTTTAATGGAGTGTCAACTATTGGTGTCTGATTCTGGAGAGGAGTGAAAAGAGGAAGGGAGGGAGAGAAGAGCACGAGTGATTTGTCGTGCAGTAGAGAACCCAGGTGTTGCTTCTCATGTGGTAGATAATGGAGGAATGGCTTGTCATTTGGTAGATAAGAGAGGCATGGTTTATCACATGGGCTCGGTTGCTGCCATCTTCGATTGTAACATCATTCTCCCAGCATGTAGACAAGTCTTTATCCCTGCATGTAGGCAACACGATTGGTAAAGGTCAAACTGCTCTGGAATACCTAAGGATATACCACTCTCTTCATATTTTGTGATGAGCTGAAGACCCTCTTCGCTGAGGATATAACTTAAATAAGTGGCTGCTGGTTGAAAGAAGGCGCATTTGAAAAAGTTATGCTTAAGGCCTTTCAGTACAAGGGTCGCAAAACACTGACAGAGACTGTGCTTATGTTTGTCTGTTATATGGCCAGTAAGCAGGATATTGTTGGAATAATTTACAAAATGCAGAGTTCCTGCAGAAAACATCTGTAATATGGTGGAGGCGCTGGTCATGCCAAAAGCATCCTGATATAGTGATCCGCTCCAAATGATATATTTAGAAGGAAAGAGCAACTGTAAATGTGCCTCTGCTAGATTGATCTTAGAGAAGAATTTAAGGCTGAAAGCTTAGAAAAACATTCATCTGGATGTAGCAAGTTGTAAGAATCAATGTTTGCTTGAGCATTAACGATTTGTTTAGTCTCCACAGAACCAAAGAGAGCCTTTAGGACCCCTAATATCATAAAGGGAGAAGCCTACTGGCTCCATAAATCGGAAACAAAACTTCTTGTTGTTCTAAGCCGTCTAGATAATTTTTAACTTCATCCTTAGTGGCCAATGCAAACAAAGAGCTTAGTAAAATCTCAGACTTTCTATCGACTTTATGACAATGTGGGCTTGAAAGTCAGCTGTTTTCTCAAAACCTGGTTCAAACAGTGACTTAAAATCCATACAGAATGCATGAACCGCCGCACAGGGAACCGATAAGCTGTGGGAGTGCACTTCATGACATATTTTCTTATCTGCCAGTGTGCAGTGAAATGCTGTCAGTGACAGTTGCGGTGTAATGTCTTGTGTTTTTTTTTTTAACAAGTTTGGTACTGCTAATCATTGTCAAAAAGACAACAGGGCCTATTTTTATTTATTGTATTTTAGCAACTGTTTTCTTGTGAATTTTAGCAGCAGGATGGCTAGCGAGCATGACTGTTACGTGCAGACATGGGAGGAAATGGCTGCTGTTGGCAAACTGCTGAAGTCGCTGATGGCCATCACCCGATCTGAGGGTACAGCAGTGTTGAGGTAATTGTGTGTTGCATCAGGTACCTCAAGTGTTGGATGTTTCACCCATGGGCTCCACCATCGAAGCACCTTCCAGAACACCTGAAGCGGGAAGAATGGTAGATTGTAACACATCCAAGGCTCAGAGTGAATGTGCGGACTGTCCATGAATGGACAAGTTGCTGCTCCTTAAGGAGGATTCAAGCAGACACACCTGGGGAGCGATTTGCTAGTTATCAGGAGCTCCAGTGTTAGGCATGTTATGGAGCCTCCGAGGGAAATAACGTCAGATTGGGAAAGAAGTCCAGTGTGGAGCACATTGGACTTCTCTCCAACTTTGAAGCTATTTTCCTCAGGAGTTATATTGGGGGCCCTTGTATGAAATGTTGAGGCGGCCTCATCTGTGGTTATGGAGGTTGCGATCATGTACAAGTTGGGGCTCATGCCAGTGCTAAAGACATCTGTTGCTTGGGTTCTGAGGCCATCCTTAGTTCGTTCGGGCAGTTGGTGGAAGTTGTGAAGACTGTTGGCCTAGCTTGCAGGGTGAAAGCATAACTTTCAATTTGCAGTACCATATCCAGAACTGACTGAGGCACATTGGTTTGGAGTCAAATGGTTGATCTCAACCAAAGGGCGTATCTTTCCTATGACTGTCTTGACTGCAGATTTCTGGACCTGCAATATTGATTGGAGAATTGTAGGACGCTATTCGATAGGTCAGTGATGCACCATGCAGAGGAAGTAGCAAACTGAAAAGCGGAATACTTGTGGAGTCCATGTGCGGTTTACTTAAGGCTAAGAAATAGTGTGATGTCCTTTGATAAATACTCGTGAATCAATACACAAAGAGTGAAATCTGATAGCATACAAAGTAGAGACATTTCAAATATTGAGATACAACCAGTATATTACCAAAGCGTGCCTAACAATACCCCTGTATTCACCAGCTTCCTGAAACGCTGTTGCGGTCAAATCGTGCTTGGAACTGAGAGCTGGAACAACTGCAGAGTAGAAAGATACAAAATATTTAACAAGGCAAGGAATCTTTATCGAAAAGGTACCTTAGAAGTCATAGGAGGGAGAGTACAAAAATATTATGTCTATAGAGATCGAAATCGAGTCTGACTGTAAGGTTATCTGGATATATTATATTTGTCAAGGTCTAAAATGGATCTGACTCTCAAGTTATCTGGATATGTGTAACCAGAGTAGGGGAACTGAAGTTAGCCATCATACATTTCTACAGGCCAAGTGTTTCTACTGTAACAGTTGTGAAATCACTCCAAGAAAGTTTACTCGCAGCAGTGTGAAAGTATCTCAACCATATACTATTAGTTGGAGACATCTACAATCTGTTAAGTATAGACTAGGATAGGGATGGCAAACGAATGGCACAAGTGCCATTGGTGGCACATGGCCAAATAATTTGGGCATAACATTAAACAAGGGTTATAGGTATGCCTACTTAATCGAAATAATTGATTTGTTTGTCTGCATTTGAAGTCATAGTACTGAAGTTAATTGTGAAGGGGCCCAATGCTGGGGCACTGTAGAGGCTGTAGATGACAGACCTCTGCTCATGCTGGCTCACAGTGAGTCATGGTGTGCTCGAATGCATTAGTTATAATACACTACCATCCACTGTTTTATCACATAGCTGTTCCAATGACGACTTCCAACCTTTACTGACTGTACTGCCAAATTGCTGCAGGAAAGCAGTGTTCGCTTATTTGCTTTTGTTAGTTGCATGCTTACACCAGGTACTGTAATTATGTATAATTAATACCATATTTAAACCTTTCATGTACTCAGGATACATTTGTTCCAGTTATAAATGTCATAAATAATTGTATTCTAAACACAGAGATGCATTCAGGTGCTTTACTTAAAGCAGGGATATTTGTTTTCTTTACTTCCATAGTTTTTTGTGGTAACACTATAACTGCCACAATTGTTGGCTATTTTTGGTGATTCTTGGTTCAAGTGCGAATACATATTTATTCACTTATTGTATGTGTTTTATGACCTCTGCCTTACCACCAAGGCTTGAAAAAAAATTCAAATAAGTTTCTCTTTTACTTGAACCATTTGCTCGGAAAATAAATACAATTCATCAGCGAAAATTTTGATTTTCATACCATATGACATAGTTGTCCCAGTGTACCACAATGGTAATGTGTGTACTTGCATTTGAATTCCGTGTTATGATATGAAATCATTACTATTATGTAAATACATAGAATGGAATAGTAATTTAACTTCAGTTGGAGATATATTATCTTCCTTTTTATTTACATAATCATAAAAGCCTTGTATTAGTGTAATTCAAATCTTCTTTTAGGTCATGTGCTCTGGAAAAAGACAATTCTTCATCACTTTTGGAGGCTTGCAATAGTGAACACGAAGTTAATCTGTTACTAAACGAAGAGGTTAACATTTATGTACAAGGAGATATCGAAAATGGAATTGAACATGTTATTACAGAAGATCCTGTAAAAGATACAGCAAAAGAAGACACACAGAGCCAAATACTGAAGTATCCAAATTCCTTCCAGATTTACCAGAAGTTAAACAGACCAAAATTTGTTAACCAAGAGAGTTAGGTGACAATTTGCATCATGAATTTGAGAAAGTGCTTTTTTTAGTAACAGTGAAAATTCTGAGATGCCAAAGCCATCTGACAGTTTTTCTTCAATAATGGGCCTAAAAAGCTTGTTGCATGGCATACTAATTCCTGAAAGTAATCGGTATGCAGAACAAAGTGGCAATTCATTTAGCTCAAATGAAGATGAAATGAAGGCATTTCTTGATATGAACCAGTTAATGTGGTGCTATATTTTACCTACAGTTGGAAGCTACTGATCAACTAAATCTGAGTTAGGTGTTCCTTATGCAGCTCAGATTATGACACTAAACTGATCTGAAGACATTCGAGAGTACTCACATTATTCCAACAATGCAGATAAATCAATCATGAAAGATCGTGCATATAAAGTAAGACCAGTTGAACGAAACTTTGCATGTATCATTTAGTGCAACGAGCCTCAGTCTGCAGATCAGCATATGATCATGTTCAAAGGTCATAATATCATGTGACAGTACATCAAAAATAAGCCAATCAAATGGGGTTTCAAATTTGATGCAGTGAAACTGGTTATCTGTGTTAGTTTGATATGTACGCTGGTACAAAAAACTCAGCTCCTGAAGCAGAACTCTGTGAGTCAGTAGTTCTAAAACTGAGAAAATCCGAACTGGGATGTGAACTTTATCTACATAATTTATTTAACTTTCCAGCTTTGCAGTATTACCTTACTTTAGAAAATATCAGTTACTATGGAACAGTAAGCATCAGCCATAAAAATATCTGTAAGTCATTTTCTCGAGACAAGGAAATGAAAAGGGGTGATATATACAGTCTTAGTAGCAATGGATTGGCAATCCTGAAATGGATGGATGGATAAAAAACCAATACCATGTGCAACTGTGAAGAGGCGTCAGTCTAGTTCTCCTGACAAAATCTGTGGTGTCACCGCCAGACACCACACTTGCCAGGTGGTAGCCTTTAAATCGGCCGCGGTCCGTTAGTATACGTCGGACCCGCGTGTCGCCACTATCAGTGATTGCAGACCGAGCGCCGCCACACGTAGAGAGACTTCCTAGCACTCGCCCCAGTTGTACAACCGACTTTGCTAGCGATGGTTCACTGACAAAATACGCTCTCATTTGCCGAGACGATAGTTTAACATAGCCTTCAGCTACGTCATTTGCTACGACCTAGCAAGGCGCCATTATCAGTTGCTATTGATCTTGTGATGCATGTACCGTCAGACCGACGTTCACCAGTAAATGGATTAAAGTTAAGTATTCCACCAGCTACGTCCGTTTTTCTAAATTCTAATTTCCTTGCCCTGTTCCAGACCCCACGCCAGCCTGCGTGAGCTAAAACGCGTGCCTTTCGGCTTCCTCTATTAATAGAGGTTGGCTCTCCTGCCAACCCACAACAAAATCTGTGTTGTTTCCCTTTTTTATAAGAAAGTACAACTGGATGGGAAGGGTACACCTCGAGGATCAGAAAGAAATGGCTTATGAGAGTGACAGAAAGGTAAAAAATTAAATATTACCTGAGAACTGTATTTAATCTTCTTGACAATGGTGTAAACGATGCATATGTAATACATTCAAAATTGTCAACAGAATCAGAATTCAAATCAACATTATCATCTTCAAAGTTCAGACACTACAGTGCAAGAAGTCTACTTGTCAGTTATTCAAGCTGACAAAGGGATGTATCAACAACTGCAAAAACCTTACGAAGATTACAAACGTGTTGTCCAAAGAGCCCAGAGCACTGAACGATAAATTCGGACGTGAGGAAAAGATGAGTTCATTGTGCTTTAAAGCATGTTGAAAATCGCACTTACAATACCTGTGAGCAGTGTGATGTTAATTTACGCTTTACTTCCTGCCGAGCCTATTTTGCACAGTTTGACATCGAGTAGACAGCAGATACAGACCCTGTGTAGCTGTGTAGTTCTTCGACCTGTAATTTGTAATTTGTTCCATAACGGTCCTTTAAGGTATCTATGGACAAATATGTTCCAACATTTTATTTAGAATTACGAACAAAAATGTTTTACACAGTAACATGGCTACTTTGTTTATAAACCTTCCAGTTACATAGAGATGCATAAATTTCATTCACTAGTCATTCAGTTTTCTTATGTACATGAAAAGATTGAGCCTGTGAGTAGTATTCAGCGCGGCTATTTTGGAAAAGAAACAAAAAGTGCGAGATAAAATACGTAATAAAGAATTTCAAGCTGGGAGACTGCGAAATACGACATAGCGACGTGTGTTTTACGTTGTGGACAGCAGTATGTAGAGCATTGTAAAATGGCAGCATGAAACTAATCACAAATCTCTTTGTCGAAAAAGCGAACTACAGGAAAGAGAATTAACTACATGTGCTTTTAAATACAGGAACAAACAGTCGACATTTATGATTATTTATTTTAGCAACGATTGTCACACCAGTGCTGCAAGTTTCTCAGTTGCAAACGTCATTGCCCGATATGGTAAATCTTTTGACGACGGGAAACTTTTGAAGGAAGCCTGGTTAGCATGTGACCCATCTCTTTTAAAGATTTTGAAAGAAAAGGTAAGATAACTGAGCACATTAAAGATATTCCTTTATCTAGAAACACAATAAAAGACAGAATGCTAAAACCAGTGAAGAATGTAAAGCACAACTCTCTTTAGATTTCGTTGTGCCTTGACGAAAGAACTACCCTTTTAGTTGCGTTTGATCGATGTTATAAAATGAGATGAAAGAAGACTTGATTGCGAGAATATCGTTACACAAAAACAACTAAGCGAACAGATATTTGCATGGCTGATAAAAATTCTCTTCTGCAAAATAAACAGAATTAAGTAAAATTGTTACAATAACGACTGATAGTGCTCCCAGTATAGCGGACAAATGCTGGACATTCTATTCTTGAGTTGTACTGCATCGTACATCAACAAGCCTTGTGAGGAATGGGTAGTTCCGCAATATAATAACTGTAGTCACAAAAATATCGTTGCAAGCTTCTTATAAAAGTAAGTTTGAAGCGTTGTTAGATGAGGTCAACTTGGTGAGTAATTGCTTACTGATGTGTAACAATGGGCCATAAGAATAAAGTGAAGCAAATGCTTTTTCTTCGAATTTCGAAACTAAAGCTTCGGAATTTATGAATAAAGTGTGAAGCAAGAGCTTTTGCTTGTGGGAACAAAAAGAACAATGAAAACTTTTGCTTTCCCCTTGAGCTCTTGCTACGGTATAGATGAACTGTAAGAATAAAGAGAAAGCTCTGACTTCATTCTGGAAGCAATTGCTTGTAAAACTTGAAGGCTGGTCAGTAGCAGGCTCACGTTTGCCGAGTGCAGATATCGCTCAAATAGCAGCACGTTTACGCCGCGAAAAATGCTACAGACCACGTCGATGTCCACCTGGAGAGCATTATAAATCTCTGTATCGTTTCAACAAAGAAAATGTTGGGTGGATTTCAAAGCATTTTCTGACAGAGACAGGGGAAAGAAGAGATAGAGCACTATCGTCTGAACAGAAGATGAAGATCTTCCTTCGGTATGTAGCTGATCCAGGATGCCAGTCTGGAATAGCAGAAGAAATGAGAATTCATCAGACTACAGTGACTAAAACAGTGAGTTGTTTTTCTAAAAAGATAATGGAAAAAGCTGATTTGTGGATCAAGTTTCCGTCATCAACACATGATATTACTGTGGCTAAAAATGAGTGTCTACAAAAATGTAAATTTCCAAGTGCTATTGGTGTAATTGACTGTTCACATGTGCGAATTCCAAAATCTGTGCAGTTTGGCGACGAATATATCAACAGAAAGGGTTTTGCTAGTATAAATGTGCAGGCTACATGCAATGTGAATGAACAGTACACTAGTGTTGAGGCTAGCTGGTCCGGGTCAGTACATGACAATCGAATATGGAGAAATTCAAGTGTCTGGAAAGTGCCGAGAGAATGTAAGAACACTGTTCTTTTCGGTGATAAAAGGTATGGCCTAGAGCCCTGGCTGGTGACCCCTTTTCGTAAGTCATTCAATAACCTTTTAAAAAAAGAAAGAGTTGTGACAGAGCGTTGCTTTGGTCAGCTGAAGAAGGGGTTTCCTATTTTGCAGTATATGTGTAGAGTTGCCTTACCAAATGTTCCAACAATAATAGCTTGGTGCTTTACACTGCATAATGTTGCGAAACATCTACAAGATGAAGATTTTGAAGACACGGCACAGGATTTACATGAAGATGGTGATAATGAGGAGGAGGAGCCTTTAACTAAAGCGGATATTCTTCGGAGAGGACGTCAAAGACGACAAGAAATTGCAGCTGTAATACAAAATGTAGGATTTTGAATTTTTTATTTATGAAAAGATACAAAACTACTGATCGTCTACAAGAAAAGGAATAACACAGTCTACAGAACGGTATATACATTAAAATTATTTTCATTTTCCCTTTGTGGCAAATTGTTTACATTATTCATCTTTATATTAAGAGAGTTCATTAACATAGCTTCTTTTTCCATTTGCAGTCGAGTGAGCTTCAGTTCAAAAATGGTTCAAATGGCTCTGAGCACTATGGGACGTAACATCTGTGGTCATCAGTCCCCTAGAACTTAGAACTACTTAAACCTAACTAACCTAAGGAAATCACACACATCCATGCCCTAGGCAGGATTAGAACCTGCGACCGTAGCGGTCACATGGTTCCAGACTGAAGCGCCTAGAACCTCACGGCCACACCGGCCGGCGAGCTTCAGTTGCTCCAGTAGCACCAGCCTATGTAATTCTGTGGTACTGAACATCTTCGTCTCGTCTGTTTCTGGCAATTCTCCTTTCTTCAAGGGTGGTGGCCTGGCATATGGACTTGCTCTGCACGAAGAGGATGGTGGGCCAGCACGAGGTGTAACATCTGTTCCTAGAAACACATATATATGCCAGAGATGTACTCAACGGTGGAACTTACCGTGTGTTTGCATTTTTATGAAGATTTAGTTTACAATGATAACAGGGGAAACTTACCTTCGCAAAGGGTTACGAAATGTTGGCGGCCCAAGTTAACTCTATCCATGGAACTTGATGAAACTGAATAGCAAACATGGCTCTTACATATCATATTACTGTTAGCACCACTAATAATAGTAATAGTAGTAGTAGTACTTACGATACAGTAATAAGAACATTTTGCTACTCTCGCGAAAAACAAAATTCCGCTAGTATATTTATAAGTAGCAGTAATTAATTTTATTTGACTAACAAAAACTAGAACTGAATCTTACCAGATGACTTCGAGTGCTCTACTGGCGAGAGTGTAGATATGGACAGTGCAACCCCTAGTGTCACAGCCCCTGAAAGGTAACGATTTGGAAAACAAAACTCATTTTAACATTTACAGACTGTGTGTAATTTTTTCAGCTGAATGAAAATAAATAAATATTAACATCACACGAGCTTATATTGTATCTTACCTGGTATCTGGTTCATTGTAGGATTCCCATCTCCTTGTAGCAAGCTGTAAAACTTTTTCTCCAAAACATTTAAAACAATCGGTTTATCTCCCATTCTGTTCTTATCCGTTTTATTTTTTAGTCTCGTTTTCATGTTACTAACTTTCTTTAGCAATTGTTTCCTGTCAATTTTAATGCCGATATCAGTTCTGAATGAATGTATAACATTTAGGATTGCTTCTTCTTTCTTTCTTTTTACTTCTCGAAGTTGTGACTTCTCTAATAACTCAGGATGATTTTCTAAAGCCATGACTAAAAACAACATCGTACTTTCTGCACATACCGAGCTTTCATCTGAATCGGACGAGGACATCTTCAGTCGATAAGTGACAGTACTCACTGAAAATAAATGAAGCGAAACGCAGTCGCACGGCAAAGGAAACAGTGATGAAGCCTGCTCTTGCTCAACAATGGTTCGCAGACAATGCATACCAAGCAGGCGGCTAGGAGCTTTTGCTACTGTGTTAGAAGTAAGAGGTAGAGAGGAAAAGCAAAAGGTTATTCTTACAATCAGAACCTAATGCTTCTGCTTTTACCTTTTGCTTCCAAGTGAATGCTTTTACTTCTGCCTTTTGCTCCAAGCTTGTGCTTCAGTTTTATTCATATGTTCTCTGGTTGAGCCGAGCCGCGGCAACGAACTTCTAAGACTGTGTGGATTGGAAGAAATCGGCTATTTTTGCAAAAGATGGGAAAATTGTGCCATATTCACAGTTAATTGTAATTACATGACTTACAAAATTGATGTTTTTTTACGAGCGTGTGTCAGCTTTTCAATGTTTGAACGAAAAGCTTCAAGGCTTAATCAAAACAGCTATTGTTATGATAGATCTTATTCGCGCTTTTGAGGCCAAGTTGCAAGTTTTTTGTTTCCAAAAGTTACATCCATTTTTTCGATTGCAAAAAATTTACCAGCAGTTTGGATTTACACGAAACCCAGACCAAGAAAAAGTCACTCAAGGATACAGCCAAAAGGGGTGGGGGAGACCGGAAATCCCTATCACGCAAATGAAATTACCCACAACCTAAATGCCCTGCAAAGAAACTGAAAGATATTTTAATTTGCAGCCAATGATGTAAAAGGGGATACAAACTATCGATAGTCAACACGGCCATCAATCAGTTCAGTTCTTACTTGCAGTCAAATTTAATGTAAGATGTGCTGTGTTAATTGTTTTTGTGCTGTCTGCTGTTGTAATAGTTTCTAATTATCGGTAAGTCTGTAACAAGAAAGAAGAAGAATATCGCTTCTGATTCGTCCATTAGCGTTACGGTAGTTAAAAATATGTACACACTACTAAAAACCCTAATTAGCTATCTATAGCAGTTTAATGTACTTGAAGACAATATTATGGAAATGGAAGAGGATGTAGATGAAGATGAAATGGGAGATATGATACTGCGTGAAGAGTTTGACAGAGCACTGAAAGGCCTGAGTCGAAAAAAGGCCCCGGGAGTAGACAACATTCCATTAGAACTACTGACAGCCTTGGGAGAGCCAGCCCTGACAAAACTCTATTATCTGGTGAGCAAGATGTATGAGACAGGCGAAATACCCTCGAACTTCAAGAAAAATATAATAATTCCAATCCCAAAGAAAGCAGGTGTTGACAGATGTGAAAATTTCCGAACAGCTGCAAAATACTAACGCGAATTCTTTACAGACGAATGGAAAACCTTGTATAAGCCGTCCTTGGGGAAGATCAGTTTGGATTCCGTAGAAATATTGGAACACGTGAGGCAATACTGACCCTGCGACTTATCTTAGAAGCTAGATTAAGGAAAGGCAAACCTACGTTTCTAGCATTTGTAGACTTAGAGAAAGCTTTTGACAATGTTGACTGGAATACTCTCTTTCAAATTCTGAAGGTGGCAGGGGTAAAATACAGGGAGCGAAAGGCTATTTACAATTTGTACAGAAACCAGATGGCAGTTATAAGAGTCGAGGGACATGAAAGGGAAGCAGTGGTGAGGAAGGGAGTGAAACAGGGTTGTAGCCTCTCCCCGATGTTATACAATCTGTATATTGAGCAACCAATGAAAGAAACAAAAGAAAAATTCGGAGTAGGTATTAAAATCCATGGAGAAGAAATAAAAACTTTGAGGTTCGCCGATGACATTGTAATTCTGTCAGAGACAGCAAAGGATATGGAAGAGCAGTTGAATTGAATGGACAGTGTCTTGAAAGGAGGATATAGGATGAACATCAACAAAAGCAAAACGAGGATAATGGAATGTAGTCGAATTAAATCGGGTGATGCTGCGGGAATTAGATTAGGAAATGAGACGCTTAAAGTAGTAAATGAGTTTTGCTATTTGGGGAGCAAAATAACTGATGACGGTCGAAGTAGAGAGGATATAAAATGTAGACTGACAATGGCAAGCAAAGCATTTCTGAAGAAGAGAAATTTGTTAACATTGAGTATAGATTTAAGCGTCAGGGAGTCATTTCTGAAAGTATTTGTATGGAGTGTAGCCATGTATGGAAGTGAAACATGGACGATAAATAGTTTAGACAAGAGGAGAATTGAAGCTTTCGAAATGTGTTGCTACAGAAGAATGCTGAAGATTAGATGGGTAGATCACATAACTAATGAGGAGGTATTGAATAGGATTGGGGAGAAGAGAAGTTTGTGGCACAACTTGACTAGAAGAAGGGATCGGTTGTTAGGACATGTTCTGAGGCATCAAGGGCAAGCCAATTTAGTATTTGAAGGCAGCGTGGAGGGTAAAAATCGTACAGGGAGACCAAGAGATGAATACACTAAGCAGATTCAAAAGGATGTAGGTTGCAGTAGGTACTGGGAGATGAAGAAGCTTGCACAGGATAGAGTAGCATGGAGAGCTGCATCAAACCAGTCTCAGGACTGAAGACCACAACAACAATAGCAGTTTAATTTTAGCATGGGAGTCTTTATTTGGAGACTGGTAGTACCTTTCGGTTGCAACATTTCAGTATTTCACAAGGCAGCGGTGCGATAAACATCATTAGCAATACCACTAAATTAAAATCTGTGCATCAAAACAGACTTGGATTTGTCTGAGTCGCCCAAACATCGTGTCGATCAACCAACTTATCGACCAAACAGCGATGATTGCATTTGTTTCGAAAGATTACTTCAAATTCTGTTAGTAGCTCAAATGGCAAAACATCACCCAATGTGGTCAGGTGGGTGGTATTCAATTATGGAAACCAGTTCCGATGGGAACGTTAGGGAGGGGTTTTTGATGACAGCACATTCTATAGTTCGTTTGTTTCTAGATTTTTTTTTCACCGGGCTCCTTGAATACGTCCGAGCCTCGGCCCTGTATTCCCTTCCCGCCCCCCCCCCCTCACCCCCCACCCAACCTCAGCCTTTCGTCCTAAATCAAATTACGAACTCATAATACTACAATAACCGAACCTAGAATTCTATGCACAGTTAAATCTTAAAATATGCATGCATTCATGCGCACGAAAATGATCAAACATGCACAATTAAAGAAAAAACATGGAATATAAGAATTCCATCATTCGATGTGATGCATTTTATTTTATTAAAAAAAATCCGTGGATTCGAGAGGTGTGGTGGTTCTAATTCATTCGCCACCAACTTTGAAAACAGCTTTCCCATTTTCTATTTCGGAAAATGCTGGAAATGGTCCCTTACTATGGGCCATAGCCAGTTCCTTCCGAATTCCTTTCTTCTCTGACATAATCTAATTCCCTGAAAGATACAAACTCTCTGCTTAAATGAAAAGAGCTGCATCAAAGGCGAGTCGAACATCTCTTTGGAGACTGTCGACACTAAAAACGATACGATAAATAAATAATAATACAAATTCTCCGTATTTAGTTCATATGTTCATCTGCCAGGACATATTTAATGCAGAAAATTATCTTTCTGCATCGCAAGAGGTAACAGATGCATACTTAAATGAGGACATTTGTGAAAGTATGTCTGTTTAATTCCAGAATTTTTGCATTTTCGCTACAAGAAATTGTTCTAGCTTCTGTGTCAAACAGAAAAATATCACATCTGTTTATTCCAACTGCCCTGTAGGTAATAATGACGGTGCCCCAAAAATTCGAGCTCATCTATTACAGATCACTTCTTTGCTCAAATCCAGGTTGAGGGAAGAAGAGTGTAAAATGACTATGGAGAGTGAAGGGAGATTGACGCTTCTGCTTCTTAATGATTTGCCAAAATACAGCATTCCTTAGTAACGAGATCATATTTCCGCTAGGTGAGGACTCCCAGATGGGCTGGCCGGTGTGGCCGAGCAGTTCTAGGCGCTTCAGTCTGGAACCGCGCGACCGCTATGGTCGCAGGATAGAATCTTGCCTTGTGCATGGATGTGTGTGATGTCCTTAGGTTAGTTAGGTTTAAGTAGTTCTAAGTTCTAGGGGACTGATGACCTCGGATGTTAAGTCTCATAGTGCTCAGAGCCATTTGAACTCCCAGGTGAATGCCAGATTAGATTAGATTAGATTAGATTAGATTAATACTAGTTCCATGGATCATGAATACGATATTTCGTAATGATGTGGAACGAGTCGAATTTTCCAATACATGACATAATTAGGTTAATTTAACAACATACTTAAGTTAATATAACAACTTTATTTTTTGTGTTTTTTGTTTTTCTTTATTTTTTATTTTTATTTTTTTAATATTTTTTTCTTTTTTTTCTTAATTTATATCTAAAAATTCCTCTATGGAGTAGAAGGAGTTGTCATTCAGAAATTCTTTTAATTTCTTCTTAAATACTTGTTGGTTATCTGTCAGACTTTTGATACTATTTGGTAAGTGACCAAAGACTTTAGTGCCAGTATAATTCACCCCTTTCTGTGCCAAAGTTAGATTTAATCTTGAATAGTGAAGATCATCCTTTCTCCTAGTATTGTAGTTATGCACACTGCTATTACTTTTGAATTGGGTTTGGTTGTTAATAACAAATTTCATAAGAGAGTATATATACTGAGAAGCTACTGTGAATATCCCTAGATCCTTAAATAAATGTCTGCAGGATGATCTTGGGTGGACTCCAGCTATTATTCTGATTACACGCTTTTGTGCAATAAATACTTTATTCCTCAGTGATGAATTACCCCAAAATATGATGCCATATGAAAGCAATGAGTGAAAATAGGCGTAGTAAGCTAATTTACTAAGATGTTTATCACCAAAATTTGCAATGACCCTTATTGCATAAGTAGCTGAACTCAAACGTTTCAGCAGATCATCAATGTGTTTCTTCCAATTTAATCTCTCATCAATGGACACACCTAAAAATTTGGAATATTCTACCTTAGCTATATGCTTCTGATTAAGGTCTATATTTATTAATGGCGTCATACCATTCACTGTACGGAACTGTATGTACTGTGTCTTATCAAAATTCAGTGAGAGTCCGTTAACAAGGAACCACTTAGTAATTTTCTGAAAGACAGTATTGACAATTTCATCAGTTAATTCTTGTTTGTCAGGTGTGATTACTATACTTGTATCATCAGCAAAGAGAACTAACTTTGCCTCTTCATGAATATAGAATGGCAAGTCATTAATATATAATAAGAACAACAAAGGACCCAAGACTGACCCTTGTGGAACCCCATTCTTGATAGTTCCCCAGTTTGAGGAATGTGCTGATCTTTGCATGTTACGACAACTACTTATTTCAACTTTCTGCACTCTTCCAGTTAGGTACGAATTAAACCATTTGTGCACTGTCCCACTCATGCCACAATACTTGAGCTTGTCTAGCAGAATTTCATGATTTACACAATCAAAAGCCTTTGAAAGATCACAAAAAATCCCAATGGGTGGTGTTCGGTTATTCAGATCATTCAAACTTTTACTGGTGAAAGCATATATGGCATTTTCTGTTGAAAAACCTTTCTGAAAACCAAACTGACATTTTGTTAGTACTTCATTTTTACAGATATGTGAAGCTACTCTTGAATACATTACTTTCTCAAAAATTTTGGATAAAGCTGTTAGAAGGGAGATTGGACGGTAATTGTTGACATCAGATCTATCCCCCTTTTTATGCAAAGGTATAACAATAGCATATTTCAGTCTATCAGGGAAAATGCCCTGTTCCAGAGAGCTATTACACAGGTGGCTGAGAATCTTACTTATCTGTTGAGAACAAGCTTTTAGTATTTTGCTGGAAATGCCATCAATTCCATGTGAGTTTTTGCTTTTAAGCAAGTTTATTATTTTCCTAATTTCAAAGGGAGAAGTGGGTGAGATTTCAATTGTATCAAATTGCATAGGTATGGCCTCTTCCATTAACAGCCTAGCATCTTCTAATGAACACCTGGATCCTACTATATCCACAACATTTAGAAAATGATTATTAAAAATATTTTCAACTTCTGACTTTTTGTTCGTAAAGTTTTCATTCAATTTGATGGTAATACTGTCTTCCTCTGCTCTTGGTTGACCTGTTTCTCTTTTAATAATATTCCAAATTGTTTTAATTTTATTATCAGAGTTGCTGATTTCAGACGTGATACACATACTCCTGGATTTTTTAATAACTTTTCTTAATATAACACAGTAGTTTTTATAATTTTTGATAGTTTCTGGGTCACTACTCTTTCTTGCTGTCAGATACATTTCCCTTTTGCGGTTACAAGATATTTTTATACCCTTAGTAAGCCATGGTTTCTTACAAGGTTTCTTACGAGTATATTTAACTATTTTCTTGGGGAAGCAGTTTTCAAATGCATTTACAAAAATGTCATGAAATAAATTATATTTTAAATTGGCATCAGGTTCACGGTACACCTCATCCCAGTCTAACTGCTGTAGGCTTTCCCTGAAATTTGCAATTGTTAAATCGTTGACTGAACGTACCACTTTGGAGGACTGTTTAGTATTGCTGAATGGAGCTATGTCATATATTGTAACTAGCTGTGCACCATGATCAGAAAGACCATTCTCAACAGGCTGAGCATTTATCTGGTTAAACTTATCTTGGTCTATAAAGAAGTTATCTATCAGTGAGCTGCTATCCTTTACCACCCGAGTAGGAAAATCAATAACGGGTGTCAAATTGAAAGAACCGAGTAATACTTCAAGGTCATTTTTCCTATTACCCTCTTTCAGAGAATCTACATTGAAGTCCCCACAAATAATAATTTGCTTCCCCCTGTCTGACAGATAGCACAACAAGGAGTCCAAATTTTTCAGAAATAGATGAAAATTTCCTGATGGGGACCTATATACAGTTACAATTATAAATGTGCCTTTATTTAATTTAAGCTCACAGGCACATGCTTCTATATGTTTCTCTACACAAAACTTTTTTGTTTCTATACTTTTTGCACAATGATAACTTTTGACATATATGGCAACTCCTCCTTTCTCCATATTTTCTCTCATTACATGTGCAGAGAGCTTATATCCACTTACATTTACCTTATCCATATCAGTAACAATGTGATGCTCAGACAGGCATAGTATATCTATTTCATTCTCAGCTTCTAAATCTTCTAAACAAACCAGAAGCTCATCTACTTTATTCTTTAAACTCCCAATATTTTGATGAAATATACTTACATTATTTTTAATTATACCTTTATGAGAACCTTTCCTTATTCTAACATTTGCAGTACTCTCCTGTCTGAGTTTCTCATTGTGCTTAGGCCTAGTTCCTATACCAGTGGTCACACGGTGTTCAGAGAGGCAGATTATGTCAACTGGGTTGGGTGACTTTAATTCATCAATGCAATTACCTAGGACTGAGCTACAACTTGGTGGAAATAAAATTTCTGGTGATTGGTGAAAATTTATAATTGATAGCTGTGATTGGTGATCCAATGTGCTAGAATTGTGCTGTTTAATTTCTTTCCTAAACTGAAGATTTGTTTCAATCCTGACCTCTCGTAGAACTTGACATATTTCTGTCTTACCTATCCTAAAAAAGGTGCTGCTCCAACACCTGTAACCACTGGTATTTTACCATTCATGGCAGTGCCTCCCCCCCTTAAATTTCCTGCTATTACCCCAGCCCGTTTCCCCTTCATTTTCCTGTTGAGATGTAGGCCGTGCCTGGTATAGTCCCACCTACTGAGATAATCAACAGGAACCACACCAATATGAGCCCCCGCACCCGACCCAAGCAGCCGTTCCAACTCCAAATTAACTCTCCCAACAGAAGAGTCCAAATGAGGCCGGTCATGACGTCTCAGGACAGATACAAATTCAACATTGGTGTGTCTCGATGCCGACGCAATCTTTACCAGGTCACACTCTATACTGTACCCAGGATCTCTGTCAATGCTGTTCCCTGGCCCTCCCACAATAACCACGGTGTCTTCCCTGGTAAATCCTTTACAGAGTGAACCTAAATCCTCTGTCACCTGATCCAGACTAGCACTTGGTTTGAAAAAATTTGTGACCTGGTATTCTGGTCCTCATTCCTCCTGCAGAAGTTGGCCTACACCTCTGGCATGAGAACTGCCTAACAACAAAACTTTCTTCCTTTTCGATAACTTTCCTACATTCTTTTTCAATTTCCTATTGAAAGTTTGTTGTGTCCTGTCTACACCTACCTCTGCTTGAGGCTCATCAGTTTCTAACTGAAGCAACAGGTCAAACTTATTTTTGACATTCACCACAAAACTGTCAGACTTAGTTCTAGGCCTGTTCCTTCTGCTACCTGTTGCCACTTCCCACCTCTCTTTGCCCTTCTCCCTCCTTAACCTGTCCAGATCTTCCCTAGCCTGATCTAGCTCAGCCTGAAGGGCAGCAATTTTCCCCTCCTGTTCCACTATCTTCCTATCTCTGCTGCAAATCCTACATAACCACTGATGAGCCTGATCCACTTTCCCAACACCCACGCCACTGCAGTCCCCCCAGTGAAAAAAACTACTACATCCATCACACCAAACCCCGGAACTAACAATTCTACGGCAAGTCAGGCACTTCTCACTCATGGCAAAAATAATACTTTAGCTAGAATAAATCAATTAAATTACCGAAAATCAAAAAAGACGTTACAAGAATTAAGCCTATTCACAAATGTATATAAGCAAGTTTCTGATTTAAAATTCCGCTGTTTTTCTGAGATCTGTATTAAAACAATGAAGGTATACGCTATTTATTATATATTTCACTCGATGGAATGAAAAAAAGGACAATTAAACGAGATACTTTAACTTTGATTCTCCAAAAACGTTACGAGAATTAGGCCTATAAACAAATGTATATAGGCAAGTTTCTGATATAAAGTTACGCTGTTTTTCTGAAATCTGTATTAAAACAATGAAGTTATACGCTATTTGCGGTAGTTTACTTATTTGTTACCGAGAAACTAGTTAAATTACCGTGAAACAAGAAACAAACACGTTTACAAAATTTAAGCCTAAGCGCGACTTCGCGAAGTTACGATCTTTTTGTGTTTTCTGAAAAAATACGCAAAGAAAAGTGAAACCTTTAATGGCAAGACTAAACGATACACTAATGCACGTATTTAATTTGTTGTCGGCGTTAAACTAAATTATATTACTGTCTAAATCACTTATCTTTCTGGAAACGGTTTCTGGACCAACAGATAAAACCAACAGATAAAACAGTTTATGCTTCTTTATGGAGATTCTATATTTTATGGAGAAAAACTCAGAAAATGCCCTATTTTTGGACAGTGGAGAAATATCATGCACTGAACGCAGAACAAGTTGATTCATTTGGAGGATTAATGTGTAACATACACTCAGGTGACAAACTCATGGGACAGCGAGATGCACATATACAGATGGTGGTAGTATCGCATACACATGGTACAGTCCCTGGACAAATTATTAGACACACTACACATTTTTAATGTTATTTGTAATAATTACGTGCTGAGTACTATATGTAATCTGATTAATCGGAAAATTTATGACAGTTATTCAGTACACTTATTACATTACTGAATTTTGTATCTATTGTTGCTGCGTGACCTTGGATTGTTGACTTATGTGTGTATCAACGTCCAGATTTATTGTCGGTATCAATAGGCAGAGTACAGTGTACAGGAAAGGGCCTGTTCAATGGCGTTCTCGCGTGTAACTGGTGTAATACTTTGTTCCCTTTGATTATCAATTTCGTAATATCGACATCTCAATTGGTTGTCTAACAGCCAGACATTACTGATTGTGACCTTTAAAAATGGGTAAAAGAGGGAAAATTTCACCATGTAACAAAGGTGAGGTCAAAGACCTCGTTAATACGAAAATGTATTCCAATCGGGAAATTTCAAGAAGGCTGGAAATGTCAGAAGCTAGCGTGAGACGCATAAAGAAGAAAATTGATTCAAGTGAAGAACTGACGTCCAGAAGGAAGAATAAATGTGGAAGAAAATCAATTTTCACCCGAAGGTCAGAAAGATTTCTCAAAAGAATTTGCCTAGAAAACAGATTTGCAACAACGAAACAGGTAAAATCTCAACCGAATGAGGTTAATGTGAATGCAACTGAACGCAGTGTTCGCAGAAAGTTGAAGGATATTGATTTCAAGGCCTGTCGACCCGCTAGAAAACCAAAGTTAACAGCTATAATGAAAGCAAAGTGTCTGAAGTGGGCTAAACAGTGGTGTGATAAGAATGTGGACTTCTGGAGATCGGTTATTTAACTTTAGAATTACACACATCAAAAAAAGTTTTGCGTCACCACGGTTCCGAGAGTTTCGGAACCTGCCCAAAAAATTGGAATAGAAATCAACATAAACATCATTTCTGCCCTTTTTATTGCTCATGAAAACTACACATTACATGTTGTACCACCATACAGCGAAACCTTCAGAGGTTGTGGTCCAGATTGCTGTACACACCAGTACCTCTAATACCCAGCAGCACGTCCTCTTGCACTGATGCATGCCTGTATTCATCGTGGCATACTATCCACAAGTTCATCAAGGCACTGTTGGTCCAGATTGTCCCACTCCTCAACGGCGATCTGGCGTGGATCCCTCAGAGTGGTTGGTGGATCACGTCGTCCATAGACAGCCCCATTCAGTCTATCCCAGGCATGCTCGATAGGGTTCATGTCTTGAGAACATGCTGCCCACTCTAGTTGAGCGATGTCGTTATCCTGAAGGAAGTTATTCACAAGATGTCCACAATGGGGGCGCGAATTGTCGTCCATGAAGACGAATGCTTCTCCAATATGCTCGCCATGGACATCGGGAGTGAAGTTGCGCATCATGCAACCTATGGCACACAGTTCGAGTAGTAACACGACGTCCTGTGGCTGCATGAAAAGCATTATTCAACATGATGGCGTTTCTGTCCGGGTTCCTCTGTGCCATAATCCGTAGGTAGCGGTCATCTTCTTCAGTAGTAGCCCTTGGGCGGTGTGAGTAAGGCATGTCATCGACAGTTCCTGTCTCTCTGTATCTCCTCCACGTCCGAGCAATATCGCTTTGAAACTTCCTGGCAGATTAAAACTGTGTGCCGGACCGAGACTCGAACTTGGGACCTTAGCCTTTCGCGGGCAAGTGCTCGCAATATCCTGTCTTTCAGGAATGCTAGTTCTGCAAGGTTCGCAGGAAAGCTTCTGTAAGGTTTGGAAGGTAGGAGACGAGATACTGGCAGAAGTAAAGTTGTGAGGACGGGGCGTGAGTCGTGCTTGGTTAGCTCAGATGGTAGAGCACTTGCCCGCGAAAGGCTAAGGTCCCGAGTTATAGTCTCGGTCCGGCACACAGTTTTAATCTGCCAGGAAGTTTGATATCAGCGCACACTTCGCTGCAGAGTGAAAATCTCATTCTGGAAATATCGCTTTGGTTCATTCTGAGACACCTAAACACTTCCCTTGTTGAGAGCCCTTCTTTGCACAAAGCAACAATGCGGACGCGATCGGACCGCGGTATTGACCGTCTAGGCATGGTTGAACTACAGACAAAACGAGCCATGTACCTGCTTCCTGGTGGAATGACTGGAACTGATCGGCTGTCGGACCCCCTCCGTCTAATAGGCGCTGCTCATGCATGGTTGTTTACATCTGCGAGCGGGTTTAGTGACATCTCTGAACAGTCAAAGGGACTATGTCTGTGATACAATATACACAGTTAACGTCTATCTTCAGGAGTTCTGGGAACTGGGGTGATGCAAAACTTTTTCTTGATGTGTGTATTATTTACGATACGATATAACCTATGTACACTTATTCACAGTATATTATGTTTCTTGATTTTTACAGGTATGCTTCTGCAATGAAAACACTTTGAAATTTTAACTAACAAATCTCAGTATGTGCGCCGTCCGACAGGAAAAAAATTTCATCCCGACTGCATTATTCTGACGCAACTAACGTGATGATTTCGTCTGTCATCTATGGCAACGATACAGAACGTTTTTACTGGTTAAAGGCATAGTGAGAGAAGACCAGTGCAAGGAAGTCCTGCAAAAACGGGTAATATCACAGCTCAGAGAATGGTTCCCGAATGGGGAACCATAATTTTTATGCAAGATGGAGCTCCCTGTCACACAGCTGGGTCAGTTAAATCCTTTCTGAAGGAACAAAACACCCCTCTGTTAGGCTGGCGAGGTGATAGCCCCGATATGAACCCGATAGAAAATGTTTGGGAACTCATGAAGGGGGGGGGGGGGCGCCAGAAGGTGTCATCACAACAAAAACACAGCTCTTGGAGAAGATCATCAACGTGTGGTATCATCATCCACAAATGCAGGACACCGTACAGTCCTGCATCGACAGCTTGGCACACCGTATTAACGCTCTCATAACCGCAAAAGGTGGCTCAACAAGATATTCAAACTAATGTTTCCACTTTCACTATATTTTAATTTTTGTTGTAATTATTGAAATAAAATATTTTCAACAAATACTATGTTTTTTTATTTGTTATATCACCTTAGTTGTGAAGCAGACTACACATAATAATTTTATCAAAACTTATCTACTAAAAAACAAATTTCGTTAGAAATAAATCAAAATTTGATTAAACTGTAGTGCGACTAATAAATTGGCCAGAGACTGTATACCAGGACAGTGACGAAGCTGTCATTTGTGTTTAGGCGATTCATATGAAAAGGTTTCAGACGTGATCATGGCCGCACGACGGGAATTGACAGACTTTGAACTTGGAATGGTAGTAGGAACTAGATGCATGTGACATCGCATTGCAGAAATCGTTACGGAGTTCTATATTCCGTGATCCACAGTGTCAAGAGTGTGCTGAGAATACAAAGTTTCAGGCATTACCTCTCACCGCGAACAAAGTAGTGGCCGATGGCTTCAGTTAACGACCGAGCCCAGCAGTGTTTGCGTAGTGTTGTCAGTGCTACCAGACAAGCAACACCGAGTGAAACAACCAAAGAAATCAATATGAGACGTACGACGAACGTATCCATGAGGACAGTGCCGCTAAATCTGGCGTTAATGGACTATGGCAGCAGATGACCGACACGAGTGCAAACAGCACATCGCCTGCAGAGCCACTCCTGGGCTCTTGACTATATCGGTTGGACGCTAGACGACTGGAAAACCGTGGCCTGGTCAGATGAGTCGTGATTGAAATTGGTAAGAGCTGATGATAGGGTTCGAGTGTAGTGCAGATCCCACAAAGCCATGGACCCAAGTTATCAACAAGGTGCGGTGCAAGCTCGCGGCAACTCCATAATGGCGTAGGCTGTGTTTACTGACCCAACTGACCCGATCACTGATTGGAAATGGTTATGTTCAGCTACTTGGAGACCTTTTGCAGCCTTTCATGGATTTCACGTTCCCAAACGATGTAATTTTTATGGATGACAATGTTCCATTTCACACAGCCATCCAGATCACTCGACGTGAGTCCTATCGAACATTTATAGGACATACTTGAGAGTTCATTTCGTGCACGATATGCTACACCGACAGCACCTTCTCAAATACGGACAGCTATAGAGGTAGCATGACTCATTATTTCTTTAGGAGACTTTTTGAGTTCATGCCACGCAGCGTTGCTGCTCTACGCCACCAAAAAGGGATCCAACACTATATCAGGAGGTATCCTACGATTTATGTCACCACAGTGTATGCCATATTAAGTATAAAGAATCACAATACGTAATATACACTCCTGGAAATGGAAAAAAGAACACATTGACACCGGTGTGTCAGACCCACCACACTTGCTCCGGACACTGGGAGAGGGCTGTACAAGCAATGATCACACGCACGGCACAGCGGACACACCAGGAACCGCGGTGTTGGCCGTCGAATGGCGCTAGCTGCGCAGCGTTTGTGTACCGCCGCCGTCAGTGTCAGCCAGTTTGCCGTGGCATACGGAGCTCCATCGCAGTCTTTAACACTGGTAGCGTGCCGCGACAGCGTGGACGTGAACCGTATGTGCAGTTGACGGACTTTGAGCGAGGGCGTATAGTGGGCATGCGGGAGGCCGGGTGGACGTACCGCCGAATTGCTCAACACGTGGGGCGTGAGGTCTCCACAGTACATCGATGTTGTCGCCAGTGGTCGGCGGAAGGTGCACGTGCCCGTCGACCTGGGACCGGACCGCAGCGACGCACGGATGCACGCCAAGACCGTAGGATCCTACGCAGTGCCGTAGGGGACCGCACCGCCACTTCCCAGCAAATTAGGGACACTGTTGCTCCTGGGGTATCGGCGAGGACCATTCGCAACCGTCTCCATGAAGCTGGGCTACGGTCCCGCACACCGTTAGGCCGTCTTCCGCTCACGCCCCAACACCGTGCAGCCCGCCTCCAGTGGTGTCGCGACAGGCGTGAATGGAGGGACGAATGGAGACGTGTCGTCTTCAGCGATGAGAGTCGCTTCTGCCTTGGTGCCAATGATGGTCGTATGCGTGTTTGGCGCCGTGCAGGTGAGCGCCACAATCAGGACTGCATACGACCGAGGCACACAGGGCCAACACCCGGCATCATGGTGTGGGGAGCGATCTCCTACACTGGCCGTACACCACTGGTGATCGTCGAGGGGACACTGAATAGTGCACGGTACATCCAAACCGTCATCGAACCCTTCGTTCTACCATTCCTAGACCGGCAAGGGAACTTGCTGTTCCAACAGGACAATGCACGTCCGCATGTATCCCGTGCCACCCAACGTGCTCTAGAAGGTGTAAGACAACTACCCTGGCCAGCAAGATCTCCGGATCTGTCCCCCATTGAGCATGTTTGGGACTGGATGAAGCGTCGTCTCACGCGGTCTGCACGTCCAGCACGAACGCTGGTCCAACTGAGGCGCCAGGTGGAAATGGCATGGCAAGCCGTTCCACATGACTACATCCAGCATCTCTACGATCGTCTCCGTGGGAGAATAGCAGCCTGCATTGCTGCGAAAGGTGGATATACACTGTACTAGTGCCGACATTGTGCATGCTCTGTTGCCTGTGTCTATGTGCCTGTGGTTCTGTCAGTGTGATCATGTGATGTATCTGACCCCAGGAATGTGTCAATAAAGTTTCCCCTTCCTGGGACAATTAATTCACGGTGTTCTTATTTCAATTTCCAGTAGTGTACATTAATTTACTTACTGTGAGGTCAAAATATGATAACATACATGAAAAAACTACAGTTATATGGTATTATTGGACATGACCAGAGTTTGAGAACTGTAACCAGCATATACAAAAACATGCATCTGCGCGGAGATCCTGACATTAGTATTAATTACGACCAAAGAGTCTGATTGCAGGATACACTGTAAATATGTTAATTCTTGAAATTTATTTGCAAACGTCTACTGGTCATGAATTTAAGTCCTATTTCTGAAATTCAAATAAGTAAACGATAAAATCACCACTTTACTCAGTGACAAAAATACAGAAGGAATAAGATATTTGGAAAAATCATCAACGTTAGCTAAAGAAGTATTTGAATCTGTTGCCGACACGCCTAGGCGGATGAAGAAATAAACTGAAAGGGACAACCATCCACATGACCTCTTCTGAAGTGCATTATAGAAGTGCTCTTACCAGCAATACATGGACTCATTTAAAATCTGGATAATCAATTTTATCGAAACAAGGATTTCTTATCTCCAGTCGAAATAATGTTTCCCATTAATTGCCATCAGGAGAATTTCGGTAAGCTATCTGAAATGGAAGATAGTTTGAGAATAGGGTACCTCAAACTGAACTTGAAGTGGAGTACACTTTACAGTGTGGGAAATGGCGTTGTCAAGAAGAGTCTCTCCCCCCTGTTAAACTTATGTTGGTTTTTTGATGCTTGTGACAAGAACTTCTATCCAAATACACGGTATCTTTCATCTTTTGTGTTTATTTACATCCCTACCAGTATCAACATGTGAAGCTGACAGGTCATATTCCACACTGAAACAAGTGAACACTTACTTGCAGAACACAGTGGGCACTGGAAAGTTGACTGGACTAGCCTTAATGTCTATTATGATGTATCATGCAGCGTAACTTGCTCTGACAGTGCGAGAGAGAGACAAAGATATTATTTATTACTCTGTGGCGGTCAGTGCTCATATAATTATTCTTAGGAGATAGAACTTTTGCTATTCTTAAGAGTAAAAAAAAAATTTAGGAGAGGAGAGCCATTCTTGTGATGTAAAAAATCGACACCATTGCGAGTTTTTGATTCACATTGTAAAATATAAGCGTACATGGAAGTAAATCAGTTAACAGAACAATAAAATATTGTTCATTTCAAGAAAGTACGTGTTATTATACACCCAGCGATATACTTCTATGGTGATTTACTAATAAACACCAGCTTGAGAACATTTCCGATGGGAGCTTTCAGTTCTGAGAAGTGTCCAGGTACTATTGTGGATTTTAATGATCCATGAAGTGACTTCTTTTCCGAAGAAAACATCGAACTGTTTCACTAGAACTGAACGCTCCCACCATGAGCGCTGGTCATTTTCAGTTTATAGATAGACTATACCTCCCCAGCATTTCCTGTCCAGCTATCATATGTAAATAGAAAAATAACTTCAATGTGTTTATATAGTGGAGATATTTTCAGTTTGTTGAATGACAACTTGTTTGTGGTTGTTAAGTAATGTTTTATGTAAAATACGTTTTGACGCGTTCAGTTTGTAACTGTGATCTTGTCAGTTACCCAACTAGCGTTGGCGGAAAGGGATTAGATTGGTACATGTGGTACCATGCTGCTGCCTATCGTTGACAGCATACTGTAAAGCTGTGCGATTGTGGTTTAGTCACTTGCTGATGAATTACTGAATGACCAAAACGTTACTGCATTTCTCTACCATTAACTAAGTAACTGGTAGAATGCACAAAACTTTTCCATTCAGAAATCACTGGTACTTATAGAGTAGGTTTTCCGTAGGAAATTCAATGTACTTTAAATTTGTACTGGGGGGTACTTTTATGTGGGAACCATGGTTTTCGAGTTATTCGAGAAAAATACAAAAATGTGACCTTTAAATCTATCCCCGTCTCAAAGTTCACACCCCACTGGTCAGGATTTTTAGTGTGTTGTTCATGGCACTCCCTCCTAGCACTGTGCAAAAATATGCGAGCACTCGATTTTTCCCCTAATTTCCCTTCGCTGACTGGACTAAATTACATACCGATAGCCCTGACGTCAGTCTGATGCAAAATTCTTGGGCATATTCTAAGTTCGAGCATAACAAATTTCCTTGCGATAGAAAAACTTCTGTCCATAAATCAGCACAGATATAGAAATCATGGCTTGTGCGAAACTCAGTTTCCCCTTTTCTTGCACGATATCCTGTGAACCACAGATGAAGGGTAACTAGCAGTTTTCATTTTCCTAGATTTCCAGAAAAGTGCTTGATAGAGTGTCCCACTGCAGGTTATTGACGGATATGCGAAGTTACAGAACAGGTTCTCAGATAAAAGAGTAACTCGAAAACTTGTTAAGTAATAGCACCAATTATATTGTCCTGGATGGCGAGTGTTCATCAGAGGCAAGTGTATCGCCAGGGGAAACCAAGGTAAGCGTGGTAGGACCGCCCTTGTTCTCTATATACAGTGTGATCACGTGGTGATGCCACAAACTTCCAGGGATTATTTAGGAATAAAGGAAACGACTCAATGAAAGGCAGAAGCGCTGCGTTGTCGACAGGTACACAAACAAAAGGTACAGAGTTTTGCATTGCTAGCTTTCAGGGATAATGGAGAAGGGTAAATGTATCAATCTGAGGTAATGGACCCTGATCTAAAAACGACCGAGTCGAAAGTTATAAACGAAAATCCCTCGGATACCTCTGTCTCTTAGCTGGTCGTAGGTTGTGTTCCAAAAATGAACAGCATAGAGACAGAGGTAATAACGCTTTCTGCAGGACCTGACCATCATTTTGCAGGACAATGCTGAAGCATGTACAGTGCAAACTGTTACTGATTTGTTTGACTGATGGGGCTGCTAAGTGCTATACCACCTACTGCACTCCCCTGACTTAAGCCCTCAAGAGTTCAGCCATAAGGTTGGTAAAGAGTTCTTGTGATAGGGCATACCATTCCTCGACCAGTGTGGCTGTCAACTGCTGGAATGTCGTTGGTGCATGTGGACATGTTTCAATATGTCTCTCCAACGAACCCCACACATGCTCCATGGGATTTACGTCTGGAGAATGGGCCAGTCAGTCAATTCGCTGAATATCCTGTCATTCAAAGAGTTCCCCCATCTGTGCTGTTAGATGCGGCCGGCCGGTGTGGCCGAGCGATTCTAGGCGCTTCAGTCTGGCACCGCGCGACCGCTATAATCGCAAGTTCGAATCCTGCTTCGGGCATGGATGTGTGTGATGTCCTTAGGTTAGTTAGGTTTAAGTAGTTCTAAATTCTAGGGGACTGATGACCTCAGATGTTAAGTCCCATAGTGCTCAGAGCCATTTGAAGCATTTGTTCGAAGCAGTCATGCATTATCACCACTAAAAATGAAGCCGAATGCACTGCTGAAAATACGCTCATGGGGAGGGAGTCACAGTATCGTTTACTGGTGAGCGTACTGTACTGAAAGATTTGGAGATATGAATGCCCATAAACATTATGCCTTCCCACACCATCGCTCCTGGGCCACAAAAACAATCATAATCGACAATGTTCTTCGGTGGATTGCGTGTTCTCACCTTTCATCACAGGAGGATACATCCTGCATTGGTGGTCGAGGTGCTACAGTAAAAGGGGAAGCATAATGATGTGTCTTAATCTTTCAACACAGCACACTCACCGGTCAATGTCATTGTGAAATACTCCTTCCTCATAAGCGTCTTTTCAGGAATGCATTCGACCCTGACTTCACTTTTATGGATGAGAATGTGCAACCGTATTGAACAGCACAGGTCATCAAGCACAGGTGGGGTGATTATAGATACATACTGCAACATGTACATGTGCACCAATGACCATTCAGTGGTTGCAGACAATGTTGTTCAAGGAATCGAAAGCTCACCCACAAGAACTCCTTCAAACATTATGGTCAGCGTTAAAGGAGGTCGCATAGCATCCACTGTCGTCCATGGTAAATACACAACCTACATAGAACATTATAGTTTCTTTTTTAATGCCAGAGGACTATCATCAATCGCTATAACTTCAGTGTAATTAATGCCTTTGGACAATAGCGTCATTCCTGTTTGTCTCAACGCATATTTCTATCAGTTACGTTCTGTACTATACTGTAGCAGTTCTCTCTGTGTATAATCCAAGTTTCACCAAGCTATGTTACTTGACAATAACATAACATGGGAAAGTTGCTTTGTCCTTCAGTTTTGCACACCGGTATTATCCTGAAGCATTCAATTTCTATTAAACTGACCAATGGTGTTATTTACTAACCAACTAGGTTTTTTTGTTACTTTCTTAGATTTTATGAAAATCTACTTTGATGCTCTACAACTGTTCTCTTTTACAGGTTTCCATCGAACTGATCAGTTCCAAGATATTGTACATATCATGTAAATATAGAAAAGTAAACGTAAAATCAGAGTAATTATCACATTATGCACACTAGATGTTCCTCTCTCTTAGAGAACATTACATATCATGTAAATGTAGAAAAGTTAACGTAAACAACAGAATGATTATCATACTGTGAACAATAGCTGTTCCTCTTCCCTGCAGAACATTACTTAAAATAAACATTTAAAAAAATACTCACAACAATAATATAAAAATTTATCATAGTTTCCAGGAAGTGTGACAATGATGGTAATTCTGAGCTGCTGCAGTGTAGCCCTCACGCAGGGACAGATCTGTCTGGATTTTCTGGGACTCCAGACAAACCGCATTTCACTGAGGCTCAGTCTTCACACTGGGACAATATTGTTGCCAACTCTGGCTCATCGCTGCCATATTCCCTTGCATACTACACCAAACTACACTAGCCATGATTTGAAAACTTGGTAGTTTTGAAATAAAGATTACGTTCCAAGCGGCTTCACTTCTCCCTTCTTTTTCTCTCTGTGAACGTATCGGGAGGGGTTTGAACCCCCAAAAACCCCCTCTGGCTGCGCCCATACTAATTACTGCCTGAAATGTTTTTAGTATGCACTGGCTGGGTTCGCTGCCTGGTGCCCATTGTACTACGGCACACTTCTGCAATAAGCCCTTTACGTAAACACTTATAACACCCGTTCTTGTAATGTGGTCATTCCGATCTGGTAACCAATATAATAAAACAGTCCAGGCAACTTGGAAACAAAGCGTGCTGCCGCCAACGACGCTAGCACTAGCTTAGGATTGGGAAGAACATGGCCGGATGACCGCTGTTGAACATAACCTGTTTACCACTTTAGAATCTTTGATGGAAACCCGCTGCAGCTGCACTATTTCTCTAGAGCTCTGGGATACCAGTGAAATAAACGAAATTGCCAAGAAACGTTTGATGTTTCACTTGTGATTTAGTACATGCAGTTCGTAGCTCTTCAGCTAACGATAAGTCAGACTGTCTTAAAGCTTGTGTTTAGACCACCATATCTGTGACTAATTGAATCACTACATCACGAATCCGACTTTCCGTGTATGATTTACCATACTCACATGTGAATTTACTTTCTTGAGTCAATCCTTGCAAATCCTCAACCAAAGATCCACAATTTACAGCACCTAACTTGAGATGTCGTAAAAATTCTGGCTTTGCCACTTCTACATGCATTTTGTTGAAAAAATAGACTAAACTTTACTATGTGCTGTCCACGTGATGCTCTTGATCGTGATATGGCGCAGATGTTGGTGACGCCTGTCCTTGAGTGATTGGTGGCAGCCAATTTTAAACAAGCGTTTATAGAGCGATTGGCGAACTGTTAGCCGGAATATATGAATTTTTTCGCGGTATTTCTACACGTATTGGGTTGGCCGTATATTGATACTTATGATATAAATGAAGATCAGAATACGTAATTTTACTTCTGATGACAGAACGCACGAATCATTCGCGTTATGGAGAGGGCCCTTTCTTTGGTTTTCGCTAGTGTAGTATATTGGAGTTTTTATTATTGATATATATAGCAATTTGTACGATGAAATAATAATTTATTCTGAAATGTGGAATGTTGTGTTGGTACAACAGCTATGAGTTATTCGTGTTTAAGGACGGCCCTTCATGAATGTTCTAGTTTTGCTGCATCCTGGCGTTTCTATTATCGATGTATACAGACAGTTTGGTGTTCTTTCAGTTGATCTGGCTTAGTTACAGAAAATTTTGTTTTTGTGACAGTCTGATGGGAAGTAATTTGTATAAGCTACAACAGCGCATTTTTTTGTTCCAGGAAAAGACGAATTACATGTGTTGTGCAGATGGCCCATTGTTCAGTTTTTCTGTGACAGCATATTGCCGTACATATTATGGCCTGTAGCATAGCGATGTCTAGATTAGGTGGGAAATAAACAGCTTGGTTGTGAGTTGGCGAAGCCAACGAATATGAAAGTAAAAAACCCAGTTGTGACAGAATGACCTGTAGCATAGCCCAAGGTGTATGTTAGGTTGAGAAGCAACGCTTTGTTAGTGAATTGGCAAAACCAATGAATGTGAGAGCAGAGACCCGGGTTGTTGTGGCGGACTGATAAGATTTCATCGTGACACATAGATGGCAACTCGCCTTAAATGTACAGGAATGTAAAATTTTCACTTAAC